>NC_091308.1:47974740-48172240 GCF_038502225.1 Cherax quadricarinatus | reverse complement strand
ATATTGAACAGTGTGGGACTGAGCACACCTCCCTGTGAGGTTTCTAATTCAAAGTCTTTAGTTATACTTCTATGTCCCTGGAACAACACAGAAGACTTTCTGTTGGACAGGTAGCCTTTATCCAGCGGAGAAGCCATCCTCCAACACCCATTCTGGCAAGTTCACTAATGATTACACGTCGGTTGGCTACATCAAAAGCGGATTTAAGGTCAAGGAACGTAGTGTATGAGCTGTCAGTGTGCAGGGTGAGAAAGGTGGTAATGCAATGATGCACGCTCCTTCCATGCATGAAACCATGAAACCGGGGAGACAAAAATTGTTTGAATCTGTACATGAGACGATTAAGAATCGAACTAGCCACTTCGGTGGCAAAATCTAAAAAAAAAGAATCATGCTCTCAAATGTTTTACACAAGCAGCTAGAAAGAGATATTGGGCGAAATACATTTTGTTGATTGGGCTAAGGAATTGGAATAATGAGGCTGTTGGTCCAAGATTTAGGGAGCTCCCCAGTGACATAGCTCATGTTATATAATTCAAGTAAAGGATTACCTGGTGCTCGACACAGCAATCTGAGTATGTTGTAATACCATCCTCACCAGGCGACGTGGAGTTGCCCTTAGTGCTGCATCAAGTTCATAATTAGTGAAAGGAATGTTGCAGTCATCTGCCTTGCTGAGCATAAAGCAAACAAGTCTCTCCCTTGCATCATATTTGTCCATTAATTTTTCCTGTGTGGTACTGGGAAGATTGTCATAGCTAGATGTAGCAGCCCAGGCACTGACTAACTCATTTGCCCTATGTAAGGGATGAGGGTGCTCGATCTGCCCAGTTCTGTTACCCTTAATTCTATTTGTGTCCCTCCATGCCCGGCTAAGTGGGGTGTGAGCATTGAGACCATTGACAAATTTTTCCCACTCTGTTTGCCGCAGCTGTAATAACATGTTCATTTTTCCACTATAATCTACCTTGTCCATAATTATTATCGCATTTACTTCGTTTCGTAAGGTGAAGTCCAGGATCTTTCCTTAATAGATGGTGTAACTTAACAAATTTTTGACGACAACAGACGTCACCTTACGAAACAGACAAAGCAAATGCGATAGTAATTATGGACAAGGTAGATTATAGTGGAAAAATGATCATGTTATTAGAAGACGACGGGGAACTTAGGTGCGTCTTAAGGACCCTCTGGCCCATAACCCGGGGCTTGACTTGGAAGGTTACGTGACATGACTACCTTCTCTAACTGGTTAGAAATGCGTGTTGTTAGTGTTAGCCAAATGAACATTTAGGCTAGTTAAGGAAGTTAATAGTTTTAGCAAAGAATTTAAGGGCCTGAAAAACAGGAAATAAATTCTGTAGGTTATGTGTGGATGGATGGAGGACCTTGAAGTAGTTATGTGTGGATGGAAGGAGGACCTTGAAGTAGTTATGTGTGGATGGAAGGAGGACCTTGAAGTAGTTATGTGTGGATGGAAGGAGGACCTTGAAGTAGTTATGTGTGGATGGAAGGAGGACCTTGAAGTAGTTATGTGTGGATGGAAGGAGGACCTTGAAGTAGTTATGTGTGGATGGAAGGAGGACCTTGAAGTAGTTATGTGTGGATGGAAGGAGGACCTTGAAGTAGTTATGTGTGGATGGAAGGAGGACCTTGAAGTAGTTATGTGTGGATGGAAGGAGGACCTTGAAGTAGTTATGTGTGGATGGAAGGAGGACCTTGAAGTAGTTATGTGTGGATGGAAGGAGGACCTTGAAGTAGTTATGTGTGGATGGAAGGAGGACCTTGAAGTAGTTATGTGTGGATGGATGGAGGACCTTGAAGTGGTTATACACTCCATACCCATCCTGTGGGGGGTAGTCAAAAGATTACAGAGGCACATAATGGGTCCAGGGACTGTACCTCAACATTAATTACAGAGGCACATAATGGGTCCAGGGACTGTACCTCAACATTACAGAAGCTTAAGAGGTCCAGGGACTGTACCTCAACATTACAGAAGCATAACAGGTCCAGGGACTGTACCTCAACATTACAGAAACATAACAGGTCCAGGGACTGTACCTCAACATTACAGAAGAATAACAGGTCCAGGGACTGTACCTCAACATTACAGAAGCATAACAGGTCCAGGGACTGTACCTCAACATTACAGAAACATAACAGGTCCAGGGACTGTACCTCAGCATTACAGAAGCATAACAGGTCCAGGGACTGTACCTCAACATTACAGAAACATAACAGGTCCAGGGACTGTACCTCAACATTACAGAAGCATAACAGGTCCAGGGACTGTACCTCAACATTACAGAAACATAACAGGTCCAGGGACTGTACCTCAACATTACAGAAACATAACAGGTCCAGGGACTGCACCTCAACATTACAGTAACATAACAGGTCCAGGGACTGTACCTCAACATTACAGAAACATAACAGGTCCAGGGACTGTACCTCAACATTCCTCTTCAAGGGGGGCTCCTTGGCGTGAAGAGGCTCTTGGTCTGAGGAATTAGACCTGTCGGTCTACTTCCTCAGACCGAACCTAATTACCCCCCAATCCCCCGTTCCCTACCCCATCCTTCCCTTTTTCCTTTCCTCCTCCTCCTCCCCACCCCTCCCTTTTGCCCTTCCTTTTTTTTTTTTTTTTTTTTTTTTTTTTTCACAGGCACGCTAGTTCCTAGGTAGGGGAAAGGGTACCGGGGTCCATCCCATTCCGTTGAGGTTCTTGGCGGTGGCGTAGTTTGTTGTGGAATCTGGATTGCCTGGGGATGTCCTGATCCCTCTCCGGTATCCCGGAGGGTGGCTTTGGGTGTCTCTCGGGCGACGGGTGTATCTCTGGAAGCCACCTTTCGGATTCTGGGGGTGGTGGCCGAAGGAGGTATGCTTTGTGGCGGATTTCCGGCCGCCCTCTCTTTTGTCCACCGAGGTAGCTCGGCAGATGTGAGGTTGCTATCCCGGATTGCCGGTTTACTGGCATGATGGGTAGGGTATGGCACGGGTTCCATGCTGCATCTGCGCTACTTGCAGTGCTGAGGTCCTCTTGGGCGCGGTGGGCGATTTCTGGCCCTTTCATTCCTCCTAGGAACTATCCCTCCCCAGTCCCCCCTTTTTTTATTTTTTTTTTTATTTTTATTTTCTTTTCTTCTTTCTTTTTTTTTCTTAAAAACAAAAAGAAGTAACCTAACCATGGCAGCCCTAGTCCATGAACCTGCTACCCCCGGGCCCCTTCTTGATACCGCACCCCGTTCTGACCCCGCCTCGTCTTTGGACCACTCTTCGGACACTCCTCATGCCCCTATACCTCCTGCCGGTGCTGTTTCCTCACCCGCTTCAGGTACTGAGGCCTCGACTGACTCCTTCGATTTATCTGACCTTCGCTATCCTCTGACTATGCTTCTGGCTTCTCCCTCTACGGTGCAGCAATTTTCGAATCGCCAGCCCATTCCAAGTCGGACCAACTCTGGTCCCACGCCTAAACGCCAACGACAATTACCTGCTGATGATACTTCTCCACCTTCTCGTTCTTCTCAGAAAAGATCGACACGTCCTTCACTACCTCTCCACGCTCAGTTTCAGACTGCACAATGGACTAAATTCTTCACTTTACGACCAACTTCCTCTACTGCCTATCTTTCTGACCACAGTATTGGCAAGGCACTCCTACGCCATGTTGGTAAAGATATTTCTTTTCATGCTCTTAAGAGCGGTATGCGCATCATCACCGTGCAGAATGCTACCCAGGCTCATGAACTTTCTCGTCTTTCCCATATCGATACTGTTCCTGTAACTATTGAAAAGCATCATTCCCTCAATTCTTGTAGTGGTACCGTCATTCTGCCCCATACCATAGTTCAACAAAATTTCCAGACATGTGGCACTGACATTCTTGAACAGCTGGAACTCCAAGATCTCCCAATCCTCAAGGTAGACACTTACGTTCTTCCTGCCTGCGGGCGGAGACAATACCCTAGCAATGTGGCTCGTTTAACTTTTGACAGCCGTGAACTCCCATCCTCAGTTTATGTAGCAGGACATCGGTTACAAGTTTGAAAGGTGATCCCTACACCGCAACAGTGTAGAAATTGCTGGCGATTTGGCCATCCAGCGAAATATTGCAGATCTATCGCCGAATGCCCAGTCTGTGGTGCCGATGACCATTCTAATACATCTTGCAATCGACCTCCCTCTTGCCTTAATTGTCATGAGGCTCACCCTTCGTACTCTCGCCGTTGTCAAGTCTACTTAAACGAGCGGGAAATCCGTTACCTCAAAGAGGCAGAAGGTCTCCCTTATGCCATGGCAGTTTCTCATCTCCGCCTCCAAGGGAGACTACCTCGTGTTTCTTATTCCCGTGTTTCAAAACGTCCCCCCACTTCTAGTATCCCATCTTCTGCACCCACCTCTGTGGTTACCTCTCCCATAGTCACTCCTGTAGCTAATTCTTTTGCTGTCCACGGCTCAGACGTCCCTACTTCAACATCTCAGTCTGATCTCGCTTCTTCGTGTTCTCTCTCACAAGCCTCAGTAGCGACGAGATCTCGTATGACACCTCCCAATCGTCCCTCTACTTCTCAAAAGTCAAAAAAAGCTCCGTTAACACCTCCTACCCATCTTCCACCTCCTCACTTTCCCTTCCCTGTCTCTGTACCTGGTTCTCCCCCTCTCACTGGCTCTGTTACAAGTGTAGAGGTTCACCCTCCTCCTCGTACTGTACCTTCCTCCCCTGTTCCCTCCCAAGTTTCTTCCTCTTCTGCCACCTCCCAGGTTTCTGCCTCTTCTGTCCCCTTCCACGCTTCTCCAGTTCCCTCCACCCTTTGGCCCCCCCCTACCTTGGTACAGTCCATTACAGTTCCAATCTTTACTCATCCTCCCCCTACCATTTCCAATATTGTCTCCCATACGATGTCTCTGAATTCTGAAACACTTGAAGCAATCTCTGAATATATTGCAGAGACCAAACCATCAATGGACACTGATCCACCCTCCCCTCCTTCTCTCTCCTCTACTCCATCTGCGCAACTCCTTTCTTCACAGCGCACCGTTCCTTCGCTGCTTGAATGTTTTCCACTGCCTCCGCATGTGGACTTTTCTAACCCCTCTAGTCCGTAGGAACCCTTACCTGCGGATTTCAGGTATCTTTATCATTGCCAATCATGGCCTATTTACAGTGGAATATACGCGGCCTCAGGGGTAATTGGGGTGAGCTTCAGATGTTACTCTCCCAGTTTTCCCCTGTTGGTGTTTGCCTACAGGAACCAAAATTACACTCTGCTGTTATCTATCCCATCTCAGGCTATAATTTATTGTATTCTTCAGATCCTTTTCCTGATGGGACCTTTAATGAAAGTGCCCTTCTTCTACGCACTTATATTCCGTACCATCAGCTATTTGTTCGTACTTCGCTGCATTACACAGCAGCCCGTATCCACTTGCATAGGTGGTATACGCTCTGTTCTTTATATCTCTCTCCTTCTCGGGCATTATCTATTCCGGATTTTGCCTTTCTTGTTTCGTCATTACCGCCACCGATTCTGTTACTTGGTGATTTTAATGCCCACCATTTCCTCTGGGGGGGGGGTCTCACTGTGATTCCCGTGGCATTCAGTTAGAGGCTTTTCTTGCCACCCACCCCCTCCATGTTTTAAATACAGGTACTCACACCCATTTTGATCCTCGGACTCACACTCTCTCTTGCATCGATATCTCAGTCTGCTCTTCCTCTGCCGCATTAGACTTCACTTGGTCTGTTCTTCCGGACTTACATGACAGCGATCATTTCCCAATCATTCTTACTTCCCCTTCATATTCACCACCTCTTCGCATCCCACGCTGGCAATTTGATCAGGCAAATTGGAACCTTTACTCACACCTAACTGTTTTTAGAGAGGTTCCTTCTTCGTCCTCCATCGATGAGCTTTTACACCTCTTCTCGTCCTCCGTTTTAACCGCAGCTTCTCATTCTATACCCCAAACTTCGGGCAGGCATTCTCAGAAATGCGTGCCTTTGTGGTCTCCTGCTTGTGCTCGTGCAGTACGTTTGAAACGCGCTGCATGGGGCAGGTACCGGTACAATAGAACCACAGAGAGACTTCTTGATTTTAAGCAGAAGTGTGCGATTGCTTGCCATGTCATCCGTGACGCTAAACGCACTTGCTGGCGAGATTATGTCTCCACCATCACCTCTGCTTCCTCTATGAGTGCAGTCTGGAAAAAAGTACGAAAACTGAGTGGTAAGTATTCTCCTGACCCGGCTCCTGTTCTGCGGGTTGCCGGTGTTGATATAGCAAACCCACTAGATGTTGCCAATGAAATTGGCAATCATCTAGTCAGTATTTCTCAGGGACTCCATCTATGCCCCTCATTTCTTTCCTCAAAGTCTGCCAGAGAGTTAGCACCCTTGGACTTTTCTTCTCTCAGAGAAGAACAGTATAATGTGCCTTTTACACTTCAAGAACTTGAGGCAACACTCTCAGCTTGCTGATCATCGGCAGCTGGGCCCGACGACATTCATATTTGTATGCTACAACATATACATCAGTCAGCCCTTGCAGTCCTATTATGCCTTTACAATCTTATTTGGTCACAAGGAGTTCTTCCACAGCTGTGGAAATCTGCCATTGTTCTCCCTTTCCGCAAGCCAGGCACTACGGGACATGAAACCTCCCACTATCGTCCCATTGCTCTTACCAGTGCAGTTTGCAAAGTGATGGAACGCCTAGTAAATAGACGTTTAATGTGGTATTTAGAGACACACAACAGTCTCTCCACTCGACAATATGGCTTTCGTAAGGGACGTTCTACCATAGACCCCTTACTACGTTTGGATACGTATGTTTGTAATGCCTTTGCGAATAACCACTCATTTATTGCCATATTTTTTGACCTTGAGAAGGCATATAACACAACTTGGAGGTATAATATTTTAGCCCAAGCCCACTCCTTAGGCCTTCGAGGCAATCTACCATCCTTCCTTAAGAACTTTTTAACTGACAGGCATTTCCGTGTTCGGGTTAATAATGTGCTCTCCCCGGACTTTATCCAAGCTGAATGTGTCCCCCAGGGATGTGTTCTGAGCACAACAATGTTTCTCCTTGCTATTAATGATTTGGCCTCTAGTCTTCCATCAAATATTTGGTCATCACTCTATGTTGATGACTTCACTATTGCCTGTGCAGGCGCTGACTGTCACCTTATTACAGTTTCTCTCCAGCATGCAGTCGACCGTGTTTCCAATTGGGCCACCACACGTGGGTTTAAATTTTCCAGCACTAAAACCCACCAAATTACTTTCACTAGACGCTCTGTCATCTCCGATCATCCTTTGTACCTCTATGGCTCCCGTATCCCTGAACGTGATACAGTCAAGTTTCTGGGCCTCCTCTTTGATCGTAGGTTATCCTGGAAACCTCACATTACCTCTCTGAAGGCAACTTGTCACAGCCGGCTGAACCTTCTTAAAACCCTTGCTCATCTTTCATGGGGAGCTGATCGTCGAACCCTCCTTCGCCTACATTCCACCCTTATTTTATCGAAACTTGATTATGGTGACCAGATCTATTCAGCGGCATCTCCTGCTACTCTCTCTAGCCTTAACCCCATTCATCACCAAGGATTACGTTTATGCCTTGGTGCTTTTCGCTCTTCCCCTGTCGAGAGCCTCTATGCAGAAGCGAACGTTCCATCCTTATCCGATCGCCGTGATGCCCATTGCCTTCGCTACTATGTACGCTCTCATGATCTCCACAATCCTTCCATTTATAGAATGGTCACTGATATTAGTAGACATTCTTTATTTGTTCGCCGCCCCTGTTTACTCCGTCCCTTCTCTCTTCGCCTTCATTCGCTCTAGTCTTCTCTTCAATTACCACCTTTCTATGTACATGTAGCATCTCACTTTTCCCTACCCCCCTGGGAAGTTCCAGCTGTTCGAGTCTGTTCTTTCTCTCTCCCTTGCTCGAAAGCCCAACTGTCTACGGTTGCTTCCCTCTCTCTTTTTCTTGACCACTTTCACTCTCATTCTGATGCCATTGCTGTGTACACAGATGGCTCTAAGTCTTCTGACGGCGTAGGATTCGCAGCAGTGTTTCCGGACAGCGTCGTACAAGGGCATTTACTATCTTCGGCTAGTATTTTTACTGCTGAATTGTATGCCATCCTTACAGCACTTATCTGTATTGCATCTATGCCTGTGTCATCATTTGTGGTTGTCTCAGACTCCCTTAGTGCTTTACAGGCTATACAGAAATTTGATACACCTCACCCCTTAGTCCTCTGTATCCAACTTTGGCTACGCCGCATCTTTACCAAGCATAAAGATATTGTTTTTTGTTGGGTCCCTGGTCATGTTGACGTACAGGGCAATGAACAGGCAGACACTGCTGCGCGGTCAGCAGTACATGACCTACCAGTTTCATGTAGAGGTATTCCATTTACGGACTATTTTGCTGCAATATCTTCCCAACTTCACACCCGTTGGCAACAACGTTGGTCTACTATGCTCGGCAACAAACTTCAATCTATTAAACCGAGTATAGGTTACTGGCCGTCTTCTTATCACCAGTGTCGAGGTTGGGAGACTACTCTCTCCCGTCTTCGCATTGGCCATACTCGTCTTACTCATGGATATCTCATGGAGAGGTGCCCTGCTCCTCTCTGTGAGAATTGCCAAGTTCCATTATCAGTCAGCCACATTCTGTTGGACTGCCCACTTTATCAACGAGCACGCAGAATTTACCTCCGTCGTCGTCTTCGCTCCGCTGCTCTCTCTTTACCTTCCCTTCTCGCTGATGGACCCACCTTTCATCCAGACTCTCTCATTGACTTTTTGACAACAACTGACTTACTTCACAAATTCTGATACCTTCAGCCCTTTCTACTTCAATCTCTTGCTACCCTCTACCCCCGTACTATCCCCTGCCCCGCTGTTTTCTGTAACCTACTGATCATCCCTCCTCCCTTCTGCCATCCAATACCCTCGCTTCCTTCCCTACCCTGCAGCGCTGTATAGCCCTTGTGGCTTAGCGCTTCTTTTTGATTATAATAATAATAATGTACCTCAACATTACAAGAACATAACAGGTCCAGGGACTGTACCTCAACATTACAAGAACATAACAGGTCCAGGGACTGTACCTCAACATTACAAGAACATAACAGGTCCAGGGACTGTACCTCAACATTACAGAAACATAACAGGTCCAGGGACTGTACCTCAACATTACAGAAACATAACAGGTCCAGGGATTGTACCTCAACATTACAGAAACATAACAGGTCCAGGGACTGTACCTCAACATTACAGAAGCATAACAGGTCCAGGGACTGTACCTCAACATTACAGAAACATAACAGGTCCAGGGACTGTACCTCAACATTACAGAAACATAACAGGTCCAGGGACTGTACCTCAACATTACAGAAACATAACAGGTCCAGGGACTGTACCTCAACATTACAGAAACATAAAAGGTCCAGGGACTGTACCTCAACATTACAGAAACATAACAGGTCCAGGGACTGTACCTCAACATTACAGAAACATAACAGGTCCAAGGACTGTACCTCAACATTACAGAAACATAACAGGTCCAGGGACTGTACCTCAACATTACAGAAACATAACAGGTCCAGGGACTGTACCTCAACATTACAGAAACATAACAGGTCCAGGGACTGTACCTCAACATTACAGAAACATAACAGGTCCAGGGACTGTACCTCAACATTACAAGAACATAACAGGTCCAGGGACTGTACCTCAACATTACAGAAGCATAACAGGTCCAGGGACTGTACCTCAACATTACAGAAACATAACAGGTCCAGGGACTGTACCTCAACATTACAGAAACATAACAGGTCCAGGGACTGTACCTCAACATTACAGAAGCATAACAGGTCCAGGGACTGTACCTCAACATTACAGAAACATAACAGGTCCAGGGACTGTACCTCAACATTACAGAAGCATAACAGGTCCAGGGACTGTACCTCAACATTACAGAAACATAACAGGTCCAGGGACTGTACCTCAACATTACAGAAACATAACAGGTCCAGGGACTGTACCTCAACATTACAAGAACATAACAGGTCCAGGGACTGTACCTCAACATTACAGAAGCATAACAGGTCCAGGGACTGTACCTCAACATTACAGAAACATAACAGGTCCAGGGACTGTACCTCAACATTACAGAAACATAACAGGTCCAGGGACTGTACCTCAACATTACAGAAGCATAACAGGTCCAGGGACTGTACCTCAACATTACAGAAACATAACAGGTCCAGGGACTGTACCTCAACATTACAGAAACATAACAGGTCCAGGGACTGTACCTCAACATTACAGAAACATAACAGGTCCAGGGACTGTACCTCAACATTACAGAAACATAACAGGTCCAGGGACTGTACCTCAACATTACAGAAACATAACAGGTCCAGGGACTGTACCTCAACATTACAGAAACATAACAGGTCCAGGGACTGTACCTCAACATTACAGAAACATAACAGGTCCAGGGACTGTACCTCAACATTACAAGAACATAACAGGTCCAGGGACTGTACCTCAACATTACAGAAGCATAACAGGTCCAGGGACTGTACCTCAACATTACAGAAACATAACAGGTCCAGGGACTGTACCTCAACATTACAGAAACATAACAGGTCCAGGGACTGTACCTCAACATTACAAGAACATAACAGGTCCAGGGACTGTACCTCAACATTACAGAAACATAACAGGTCCAGGGACTGTACCTCAACATTACAAGAACATAACAGGTCCAGGGACTGTACCTCAACATTACAGAAGCATAACAGGTCCAGGGACTGTACCTCAACATTACAAGAACATAACAGGTCCAGGGACTGTACCTCAACATTACAGAAACATAACAGGTCCAGGGACTGTACCTCAACATTACAGAAACATAACAGGTCCAGGGACTGTACCTCAACATTACAGAAGCATAACAGGTCCAGGGACTGTACCTCAACATTACAGAAACATAACAGGTCCAGGGACTGTACATCAACATTACAGAAACATAACAGGTCCAGGGACTGTACCTCAACATTACAGAAACATAACAGGTCCAGGGACTGTACCTCAACATTACAGAAACATAACAGGTCCAGGGACTGTACCTCAACATTACAGAAACATAACAGGTCCAGGGACTGTACCTCAACATTACAGAAACATAACAGGTCCAGGGACTGTACCTCAACATTACAGAAACATAACAGGTCCAGGGACTGTACCTCAACATTACAAGAACATAACAGGTCCAGGGACTGTACCTCAACATTACAGAAACATAACAGGTCCAGGGACTGTACCTCAACATTACAAGAACATAACAGGTCCAGGGACTGTACCTCAACATTACAGAAACATAACAGGTCCAGGGACTGTACCTCAACATTACAGAAACATAACAGGTCCAGGGACTGTACCTCAACATTACAGAAACATAACAGGTCCAGGGACTGTACCTCAACATTACAGAAACATAACAGGTCCAGGGACTGTACCTCAACATTACAGAAACATAACAGGTCCAGGGACTGTACCTCAACATTACAGAAACATAACAGGTCCAGGGACTGTACCTCAACATTACAGAAACATAACAGGTCCAGGGACTGTACCTCAACATTACAGAAGCATAACAGGTCCAGGGACTGTACCTCAACATTACAGAAACATAACAGGTCCAGGGACTGTACCTCAACATTACAGAAACATAACAGGTCCAGGGACTGTACCTCAACATTACAAGAACATAACAGGTCCAGGGACTGTACCTCAACATTACAGAAACATAACAGGTCCAGGGACTGTACCTCAACATTACAAGAACATAACAGGTCCAGGGACTGTACCTCAACATTACAGAAACATAACAGGTCCAGGGACTGTACCTCAACATTACAGAAACATAACAGGTCCAGGGACTGTACCTCAACATTACAAGAACATAACAGGTCCAGGGACTGTACCTCAACATTACAGAAACATAACAGGTCCAGGGACTGTACCTCAACATTACAGAAACATAACAGGTCCAGGGACTGTACCTCAACATTACAGAAACATAACAGGTCCAGGGACTGTACCTCAACATTACAGAAACATAACAGGTCCAGGGACTGTACCTCAACATTACAGAAACATAACAGGTCCAGGGACTGTACCTCAACATTACAGAAACATAACAGGTCCAGGGACTGTACCTCAACATTACAGAAACATAACAGGTCCAGGGACTGTACCTCAACATTACAGAAACATAACAGGTCCAGGGACTGTACCTCAACATTACAGAAACATAACAGGTCCAGGGACTGTACCTCAACATTACAGAAACATAACAGGTCCAGGGACTGTACCTCAACATTACAGAAGCATAACAGGTCCAGGGACTGTACCTCAACATTACAGAAACATAACAGGTCCAGGGACTGTACCTCAACATTACAGAAGCATAACAGGTCCAGGGACTGTACCTCAACATTACAGAAGCATAACAGGTCCAGGGACTGTACCTCAACATTACAGAAACATAACAGGTCCAGGGACTGTACCTCAACATTACAGAAACATAACAGGTCCAGGGACTGTACCTCAACATTACAGAATCATAACAGGTCCAGGGACTGTACCTCAACATTACAGAAACATAACAGGTCCAGGGACTGTACCTCAACATTACAGAAACATAACAGGTCCAGGGACTGTACCTCAACATTACAGAATCATAACAGGTCCAGGGACTGTACCTCAACATTACAGAAACATAACAGGTCCAGGGACTGTACCTCAACATTACAGAAACATAACAGGTCCAGGGACTGTACCTCAACATTACAGAAACATAACAGGTCCAGGGACTGTACCTCAACATTACAGAAACATAACAGGTCCAGGGACTGTACCTCAACATTACAGAAACATAACAGGTCCAGGGACTGTACCTCAACATTACAGAAGCATAACAGGTCCAGGGACTGTACCTCAACATTACAGAAACATAACAGGTCCAGGGACTGTACCTCAACATTACAGAAGCATAACAGGTCCAGGGACTGTACCTCAACATTACAGAAACATAACAGGTCCAGGGACTGTACCTCAACATTACAGAAACATAACAGGTCCAGGGACTGTACCTCAACATTACAGAAACATAACAGGTCCAGGGACTGTACCTCAACATTACAGAAGCATAACAGGTCCAGGGACTGTACCTCAACATTACAGAAGCATAACAGGTCCAGGGACTGTACCTCAACATTACAGAAGCATAACAGGTCCAGGGACTGTACCTCAACATTACAGAAACATAACAGGTCCAGGGACTGTACCTCAACATTACAGAAGCATAACAGGTCCAGGGACTGTACCTCAACATTACAGAAACATAACAGGTCCAGGGACTGTACCTCAACATTACAGAAACATAACAGGTCCAGGGACTGTACCTCAACATTACAGAAACATAACAGGTCCAGGGACTGTACCTCAACATTACAGAAACATAACAGGTCCAGGGACTGTACCTCAACATTACAGAAGCATAACAGGTCCAGGGACTGTACCTCAACATTACAGAAGCATAACAGGTCCAGGGACTGTACCTCAACATTACAGAAACATAACAGGTCCAGGGACTGTACCTCAACATTACAGAAACATAACAGGTCCAGGGACTGTACCTCAACATTACAGAAGCATAACAGGTCCAGGGACTGTACCTCAACATTACAGAAGCATAACAGGTCCAGGGACTGTACCTCAACATTACAGAAGCATAACAGGTCCAGGGACTGTACCTCAACATTACAGAAACATAACAGGTCCAAGGACTGTACCTCAACATTACAGAAGCATAACAGGTCCAGGGACTGTACCTCAACATTACAGAAGCATAACAGGTCCAGGGACTGTACCTCAACATTACAGAAACATAACAGGTCCAGGGACTGTACCTCAACATTACAGAAACATAACAGGTCCAGGGACTGTACCTCAACATTACAGAAACATAACAGGTCCAGGGACTGTACCTCAACATTACAGAAGCATAACAGGTCCAGGGACTGTACCTCAACATTACAGAAACATAACAGGTCCAGGGACTGTACCTCAACATTACAGAAGCATAACAGGTCCAGGGACTGTACCTCAACATTACAGAAACATAACAGGTCCAGGGACTGTACCTCAACATTACAGAAACATAACAGGTCCAGGGACTGTACCTCAACATTACAGAAGCATAACAGGTCCAGGGACTGTACCTCAACATTACAGAAGCATAACAGGTCCAGGGACTGTACCTCAACATTACAGAAACATAACAGGTCCAGGGTCTGTACCTCAACATTACAGAAACATAACAGGTCCAGGGACTGTACCTCAACATTACAGAAGCATAACAGGTCCAGGGACTGTACCTCAACATTACAGAAGCATAACAGGTCCAGGGACTGTACCTCAACATTACAGAAACATAACAGGTCCAGGGACTGTACCTCAACATTACAGAAACATAACAGGTCCAGGGACTGTACCTCAACATTACAGAAACATAACAGGTCCAGGGACTGTACCTCAACATTACAGAAGCATAACAGGTCCAGGGACTGTACCTCAACATTACAGAAACATAACAGGTCCAGGGACTGTACCTCAACATTACAGAAACATAACAGGTCCAGGGACTGTACCTCAACATTACAGAAACATAACAGGTCCAGGGACTGTACCTCAACATTACAGAAGCATAACAGGTCCAGGGACTGTACCTCAACATTACAGAAACATAACAGGTCCAGGGACTGTACCTCAACATTACAGAAGCATAACAGGTCCAGGGACTGTACCTCAACATTACAGAAGCATAACAGGTCCAGGGACTGTACCTCAACATTACAGAAACATAACAGGTCCAGGGACTGTACCTCAACATTACAGAAGCATAACAGGTCCAGGGACTGTACCTCAACATTACAGAAACATAACAGGTCCAGGGACTGTACCTCAACATTACAGAAGAATAACAGGTCCAGGGACTGTACCTCAACATTACAGAAGCATAACAGGTCCAGGGACTGTACCTCAACATTACAGAAGCATAACAGGTCCAGGGACTGTACCTCAACATTACAGAAACATAACAGGTCCAGGGACTGTACCTCAACATTACAGAAACATAACAGGTCCAGGGACTGTACCTCAACATTACAGAAGAATAACAGGTCCAGGGACTGTACCTCAACATTACAGAAGCATAACAGGTCCAGGGACTGTACCTCAACATTACAGAAGCATAACAGGTCCAGGGACTGTACCTCAACATTACAGAAACATAACAGGTCCAGGGACTGTACCTCAACATTACAGAAACATAACAGGTCCAGGGACTGTACCTCAACATTACAGAAACATAACAGGTCCAGGGACTGTACCTCAACATTACAGAAACATAACAGGTCCAGGGACTGTACCTCAACATTACAGAAACATAACAGGTCCAGGGACTGTACCTCAACATTACAGAAACGTAACAGGTCCAGGGACTGTACCTCAACATTACAAGAACATAACAGGTCCAGGGACTGTACCTCAACATTACAAGAACATAACAGGTCCAGGGACTGTACCTCAACATTACAAGAACATAACAGGTCCAGGGACTGTACCTCAACATTACAAGAACATAACAGGTCCAGGGACTGTACCTCAACATTACAAGAACATAACAGGTCCAGGGACTGTACCTCAACATTACAAGAACATAACAGGTCCAGGGACTGTACCTCAACATTACAAGAACATAACAGGTCCAGGGACTGTACCTCAACATTACAAGAACATAACAGGTCCAGGGACTGTACCTCAACATTACAAGAACATAACAGGTCCAGGGACTGTACCTCAACATTACAAGAACATAACAGGTCCAGGGACTAGGCCACAAACTTTTGAAAGCTGAACAAGTTACTTATGTGGCGTAACGTTTCTTCAATAAAGATTCCCATGTGTTGCATAAGTGTCTCAATTCTTCAACTTGTCGGTTTTTCTAAACCATTCATCACCTGAACTATTTACATGCTTATATCTGGTTACAATAAAAAAAAAAGACAGTGAACAACACATTTTCAACAACGTGACAAGTAACACTTCTCATTGGCTGTAACTGTTGACAATTCCTCCAATGACAACAGCAGCTGGTGCTCAAGAATCTGTTTACAGGATTTATAAGAGAGGACGCCAGCACAGATTATATTGTTTACCTGAGAAAGGCTTATCTCCTGTCATTGTCGTCTTATCTATAACAAAGATACTCTTCAGTGATGTCAACATCTCTTATTAGTGTGTACTACACCTGTGTCTTACACCTGCCACACAACACCGTAATGTCATTGTGAAATATTCTGATAGTCGTTATGGTATACTTTGTCAGGGAGTTGAAGGTGCTAGTTACCTGTCTTGTTACAGGTCAAGTAGTCACCTGTCTTCTTACAGGTCAGGTAGTCACCTATCATCTTACAGGTCAGGTACTGCTGCCTTGTTCCAGGTTAGGTATTGCTGTATCAGCTAGTTACCTGTCTTGGTACGGGTCAGGTACTGTTACATTACCCTCATCTAGGGTATATATGATCCACCACGGGAAACACTGAGGTTACCTTCATTGTGTCTCTGAAGGCTGTAATGTTAACCTTTCTCATACCCCAACAACGCTCATACACCACCCTGCTTTACAGACATACACCACCCTGCTTTACAGACATACACCACCCTGCTTTACAGACATACACCACCCTGCTTTACATACACCACCCTGCTTTACAGACATACACCACCCTGCTTTACGGACATACACAACCCTGCTTTACGGACATACACAACCCTGCTTTATGGACATACACAACCCTGCTTTATGGACATACACAATCCTGCTTTACGGAGATACACAATCCTGCTTTATGGACACACACTGCCTTGCTTTACAGACATACACAACCCTGCTTTACGGACATACACAACCCTGCTTTATGGACATACACAACCCTGCTTTACAGACATACATTGCCCTGCTTTACAGACATACACAACCCTGCTTTACAGACATACACAACCCTGCTTTACAGACATACACAATCCTGCTTTACAGACATACACCACCCTGATTTACAGACATGCACCACCCTGCTTTACAGACATACACCACCCTGCTATATGGACATACACAACCCTGCTTTACAGACATACACCACCCTGCTTTACAGACATACACAATCCTGCTTTACAGACATACACCACCCTGATTTACAGACATGCACCACCCTGCTTTACAGACATACACCACCCTGCTATATGGACATACACAACCCTGCTTTACAGACATACACCACCCTGCTTTACAGACATACACCACCCTACTTTACAGACATACACCACCCTACTTTACAGACATACACCACCCTGCTTTACAGAAATACACCACCCTACTTTACAGACATACACCACCCTACTTTACAGACATACACCACCCTACTTTACAGACATACACCCCCCTACTTTACAGACATACACCACCCTACTTTACAGACATACACCACCCTACTTTACAGACATACACCACCCTACTTTACAGACATACACCACCCTACTTTACAGACATACACCACCCTACTTTACAGACATACACCACCCTACTTTACAGACATACACCACCCTACTTTACAGACATACACCACCCTGCTTTAAGGACATACACAACCCTTCTTTACAGACATACACAACATAGCTTCACAGACTTTTAACGAACGAGAGAATTCCTGGACACAGTGCAAGAGGAAAGAGACTTTGGAAAGCAATTCATACAAGTGATGGAAGACCTAGTCTCTTCAAATCGCTTGTTCTTTCAAGGCTGGAATATTACTGTACACTTAACGGCCCCTTTCAAGGCAGGCGAAATTACAGACCTGGAGAATATACAGAGAAATTTCATGGAGAAGGAGTGCCGCAATAGGTACTGGACACGGTAACATGTTAAGTGAGCTAAATGCATCAGTAGCTATGGTACCCAAGACAGTACCACCATGCATCTTTCTAAAGGGAATAGACGCACTGTCTAAACTGCTATCTCAAACCTACTCGTCAGTGGACAATTGTCGCCAGAGATCTAGAAGACAACTGTAGTTCTGATATTTAAGAGAGGACACAGAGAGATAGTATTAAACTAGAGGAGAGTATCTCTGACATGTTTACTACGTAAAGTAGAGCAGATAATGACGAGTGTGACAGAACACACTGAGACAAGTCTCTTTATAAACTATCCTATGGAGAGGGAGCATGGACACGGGGGTCGTCCCACAGTTACTAAAAACAACAGACAGCCCCACTCCACAAAGGGGGCAGTAAAGCAACAGCAAAGAACTACAGACCAATAGCACTAACATCCCATATCATAAAAATCTTTGAAAGGGTCCTAAGAAGCAAGATCACCACCCATCTATAAACCCATCAGTTACACAACCCAGGGCAACATAGGTTTAGAACAGGTCGCTCCTGTCTGTCTCAACTATTGGACCACTACGACAAGGTCCTAAATGCACTAGAAGACAAAAAGAATGCAGATGTAATATATACAGACTTTGCAAAAGCCTTCGACAAGTGTGACCATGGCGTAATAGCGCACAAAATGCGTGCTAAAGGAATAACAGGAAAAGTCGGTCGATGGATCTTTAATTTCCTCACTAACAGAACACAGAGAGTAGTCGTCAACAGAGTAAAGTCCGAGGCAGCTACGGTGAAAAGCTCTGTTCCACAAGGCACAGTACTCGCTCCCATCTTGTTCCTCTTCCTTATATCCGACATAGACAAGGATGTCAGCCACAGCACCGTGTCTTCCTTTGCAGATGACACCCGAATCTGCATGACAGTGTCTTCCATTGCAGACACTGCAAAGCTCCAGGCAGACATCAACCAAATCTTTCAGTGGGCTGCAGAAAACAATATGAAGTTCAACGATGAGAAATTTCAATTACTCAGATATGGTAAACATGAGGAAATTAAATCTTCATCAGAGTACAAAACAAATTCTGGCCACAAAATAAAATAGAGCGAAACACCAACGTCAAAGACCTGGGAGTGATCATGTCGGAGGATCTCACATTCAAGGACCAAAACATTGTATCAATCGCATCTGCTAGAAAAATGACAGGATGGATAATGAGAACCTTCAAAACTAGGGAGGCCAAGCCCATGATGACACTCTTCAGGTCACTTGTTCTATCTAGGCTGGAATATTGCTGCACACTAACAGCACCTTTCAAGGCAGGTGAAATTGCCGACCTAGAAAATGTACAGAGAACTTTCACGGCGCGCATAACGGAGATAAAACACCTCAATTATTGGGAGCGCTTGAGGTTCCTAAACCTGTATTCCCTGGAATGCAGGAGGGAGAGATACATGATTATATACACCTGGAAAATCCTAGAGGGACTAGTACCGAACTTGCACACGAAAATCACTCACTACGAAAGCAAAAGACTTGGCAGACGATGCACCATCCCCCCAATGAAAAGCAGGGGTGTCACTAGCACGTTAAGAGACCATACAATAAGTGTCAGGGGCCCGAGACTGTTCAACTGCCTCCCAGCACACATAAGGGGGATTACCAACAGACCCCTGGCAGTCTTCAAGCTGGCACTGGACAAGCACCTAAAGTCAGTTCCGGATCAGCCGGGCTGTGGCTCGTATGTTGGTTTGCGTGCAGCCAGCAGCAACAGCCTGGTTGATCAGGCTCTGATCCACCAGGAGGCCTGGTCTCAGACCGGGCCGCGGGGGCGTTGACCCCCGGAACTCTCTCCAGGTAAACTCCAGGTATACTTATATACGCACAAACAGCGCATATGTAAGTATGTCTATCTCTCTGTCTCATTATATATATATATATATATATATATATATATATATATATATATATATATATATATATATATATGAGAGAGAGAGACACACACATATGTGTGTATACTCACCTAGTTGTGGTTGCAGGGATCGAGTCATAGCTCCTGGCCCTGTGTGTGTGTGTGTGTGTGTGTGTGTGTGTGTGTGTGTGTGTGTGTGTGTGTGTGTGTGCTGGAACCGTCTTAGGTTAAGTCACACACACAAGTACAAGAATCAAATGTTATTACCACAATAAAATGATTTTTATGTAGCCATCAGATCACGTTTTTTTTTTGTGTTGCTGAGAGGAAATACAGTGTTGTGAGGAAGACAGAAGTGTTGGCAGAACAGTTGGCAGAGGTAGAGTCAGTACACAGTTGATGGCAGGAATCCTGACCCACATTACAACACACTGCGTTAACATTAAACTTAAATATTTGTTCGGATTTTTAACCCAGAGGGTCAGCAACCCAGGATAACCTATGAGTCAGTGCGCCATTAAGGACTGTCTATATTATTTCCAGTGTGATCCTTCAAACTTGTCTCCCAGGATGCCACCCACGTCAGCACACTAACACCCACCTACCTACGTACTGCTAGTGAAAAGTGACATCAGGTGTAAGGTGATATGCTCAGCTTTTCCATCTGTGTCGGGGATCGATCCCCGGACACTGTGTGAGGCGAGTGTTGCAGACCGTCAGGAAGAGAACAGGTACATTGATGATTTATCAAAGATACTCACAGCTGATAATCAAGACCCACACGCACCAGAAGTTCCTGCAACTCACTCCCTACGTCTTACACTCCATTAACCACATTAAACTCTGTGTTTGTGACCACTTCTTGAGTACCACTGAGCCAATACTTCTTCAACGTCTGAACATTTCTATTCCAACAAGATGTTAACACTGTATCAACCTAACATCTGCTAGGAAAATGATAAGATTGATAATCAGAAGCTTCACAACTAGGGACGCCAAGCCCATGATGATTCTCTTCAGATCACTTGTTTTCTCTAGGCTGGGATACTGTTGTACACTAACGGCCTCCTTCAAGGCTGGAGAAATTGCAGACCTGGAGAGTGTACAGAGAACTTTCACGGCACACATAAGCGCGATAACAGTTGAAGTCCCTTGATTTGTATTCCCTGGAACTCAGGCGAGAAAGATACATGATACCTTGGAAAATCAAAGAGGGATTGGTACCAAATTTGCACACGAAAATCACTCCGTATGAGAGCAAAAGACTCGGTAGGCAGTACAACATCCCCCAATGAAAAGCAGGGGTGCCACGAGTATACCAAGAGACAACACATTAAGTGTTAGGGGCCCAAGACTGTTCTACTGTCTCCCAGCATACATACGCCCCTGCGGCCCGGTCTGTGACCAGGAGGATTACCAATAGACCCCTGGCTGTCTTCAAGAAGGCGCTGGACAGGCACCTAAAGTCAGTACCTGATCAGCCGGGCTGTGGTTCGTACGTCGGTTTACGTGCGGCAAGCAGTAACAGCCTGGTTGATCAGGTCCTGTTCCACCTCGAGGCCTGGTCACAGACCGAGCCGCGGGGGCGATGACCCTCGAAACCCTCTCCAGGTAAACTCTACAGGTATTCAAGTGCATCAAATATTTTTTTTGTCCACCTCTCCGTGGTTACGTACACATGTTATTCCATGGCTGGTGGTGGTGTTCTCACCATCTCACCAAGTAACAATAACAAGAGATAACACCGAGGTGACAAGATAACCTCGGCAGGTAACCCAGTCTCCAGTTCACACAATCTTGGACTGGCATGGGAAAGCGGCCGTGCCACAGATAATGCAGTAATCGCGAACAAGCGACACAAGATGCAAAACACTCACAAGGGAAATCGAATGATAGCTATAGGCCTTTCATGTTGTAATGAATACATCTTCAGGAGCTTGCAATGTTGCAGAAATGAGTAGGAAGTCCAGATAGATGTGTTTAAGGGAGCGACACTAGCTAGCTGGAGTTGTTCTCTTGAACAAATCTACCTGGACTTTCTACTCAATTCTGCAACATTGCAAGCTTCTGAAGATGTGTTGATTGTAATACGAAAGGCCTATTCACCCTTATGACATGAACAGCGGCTCCTTCAAGGAACAACTTCCTTGACGAATACAAAGAATAGCTGGTTGTACAGGTGAGTCTGTGAGGTCAGAGGCGCCAGGTAGTGTCATCTAGCTTCACCTGATAACAGTTGCCTCGTGAAGGTTGATAAACTAGCATGCATCAGTTGTAAAGTGTTATCACCTTGTTATGTAGCAGTGGGCCAGGTTAGAGGCACTCTTTACTAGTACCATCAACACCACTATCACTTATCTCTGACATAACACTTAACTTGCACCCACAATCACTCACCTTGGACAAACAAAAAATTTTCCCTGATATGGAGAATGTTTCTACTGTTGTAAATAGTTTTATCTTGGTTCTTGGACGCATATATATACATAAATATATATATATATATATATATATATATATATATATATATATATATATATATATATATATATATATATATATATATATATATATATATATTATATTTATTTACTTAACACCTGGCCGTCTCCCACCGAGGTGGAGTTACCCGAAAAAGAAGAAATACTTTCACCCCATTCTCTTTGCTGACGACACGACTTATGTCATCTCTCACCCTAATCTTGCCACCCTCAACACCATTGTTAACGAGGAGCTGATCAAAATATCGACTTGGATGACAGCCAGTAAACTTACGCTTAACACTGACAAAACCTACTACATTATGTTTAGTAGCAGAGCAGGAGATGCACAAATTAACATTAAGATCGACAACACTCTAATTGCCAGGCATAATGAGGGCAAATTCCTAGGCCTATACCTTGACAACAACCTGAACTTCAGCACCCATATCCAACACATAACCAAAAAAGTATCCAAAACGGTTGGGATCCTCTCCAAAATATGATACTACATGCCGCAAACTGCCCTTCTCACACTATACCATTCATTTATATATCCATACCTCACCTAGGCTATCTGTGCTTGGGGTTCAACTGCAGCAACACACCTAAAGCCAATAATAACCCAACAAAAAGCAGCAGTGAGAATAATCACTAAATCCCATCCCTGGCAACACCCCCCCCCCCCTACTCTTCATAGATCTAAACTTACTCCGTTTTCAGTACATCCACACTTACTACTGTGCAATCTACATCTACAGGACCTTAAATTCCAATAGTAACCTTGACCTAAAACGCTTTCTTGATAGTTGTGACAGAACCCACAGGCATAACACCCGACACAAACCTCTCTAAGACATTCTCCATGTCCGACTAAACCTTTACAAAAATTCAATGTATGTCAAAGGCCCTAAAATCTGGAACACCCTACCTGAGAACTCTAGAACTGCAGACACATTCATCACCTTCAAAACTACCATCAGAAAACATCTTATCTCCCTGATACACCCCGTCAACTAATTACACGAATACCACCTTGTGGTTCACACTTACACTCACCCTTTTGACCATAAACAGAAATATCAATCTCAATCTCAAAATAATGAATCTTAACTAGTCATAAGTTGGCCTATGATACTCCAATACTGAAACTATGTATAGTGCCAAAACAAAAACATTTACATTGCTAAACTCACAAACTAGTATTTAGTCACTTAGCCATAATACCAACTTACCTCATAATTTGTAATATTTTAAACTAAAGATTTAATCTAAGTCTGCCCGAAATGTCTAGCCATGCTAGGTGTTCTAGTGGTACACTCTGTAATTAGTATTTTACTACACGTAAACCACACAATAACCAAATTCTGTAAACTCAACATTGTAATCCTTATAGAGAATAAACTTTGAATTGAATTGAATTGAATTGAATCACTCTCACTATCTTGCCAGAGGAGCGCAGATACAACAGTTTATATGCCCCTCCAAACTTTAAATATTTCCACCCCACATTCAGAGTGCAGGCACTGTACTTCCCACCTCCAGGATTCAAGTCCAGCTAACCGGTTTCTCAGAATCCCTTTATAAAAGTTAACTCTCACACTCCAACTTCAAGTCATAAGAATCACTTGCCTTCCTTCACATCTAACATGCTCACACAGCTCCTGGCATACATAAGCTTTATTCCTTCCCTCCAACCTGTCCTAGAACGACCCCGACCCCGCCTTCCCTTCACTACGGATTTATACACCCTCCAAGTCATCTTGTTTTGCTCTATCATCTATAAATATCGAAACCACGTCAGTAACCCCTCCTCAGCCCTCTGGATAATAGTTTCAGTAAGTAAGTAAGTAAATTTATTAAGTATACACAAATACAGTTACATAGAATTCTCATACATAGCAGCATATGTGTAGAGAACCTAGGATAACCCAAAAAAGTCAGACAGAGTGACTTATTTCCGCACCTTATGCTCTCCAGGTTGAAGACAGAACCAGACAGGTCACTGAAGTAGGAGAACCTGAATAGCAGGACCTGCCTAGCAGGACCTGCCTAGCAGAACCTCCCTAGCAGAACCTGCCTAGCAGAACCTGCCTAGCAGGACCTGCCTAGCAGGACCTGCCTAGCAGGACCTGCCTAGCAGGACCTGCCTAGCAGGACCTGCCTAGCAGAACCTGCCTAGCAGAACCTGCCTAGCAGAATCTGCCTAACAGAACCTGCCTAGCAGGACCTGCCTAGCAGGACCTGCCTAGCAGGACCTGCCTAGCAGAACCTGCCTAGCAGAACCTGCCTAGCAGAATCTGCCTAGCAGGACCTGCCTAGCAGAACCTGCCTAGCAGGACCTGCCTAGCAGAACCTTCCTAGCAGGACCTGCCTAGCAGAACCTGCCTAACAGAACCTGCCTAGCAGGACCTGCCTAACAGAACCTGCCTAGCAGAACCTGCCTAGCAGGACCTGCCTAGCAGGACCTGCCTAGCAGAACCTGCCTAGCAGAACCTGCCTAGCAGAATCTGCCTAACAGAACCTGCCTAACAGAACCTGCCTAGCAGGACCTGCCTAGCAGGACCTGCCTAGCAGGACCTGCCTAGCAGAACCTGCCTAGCAGAACCTGCCTAGCAGAATCTGCCTAGCAGGACCTGCCTAGCAGAACCTGCCTAGCAGGACCTGCCTAGCAGAACCTTCCTAGCAGGACCTGCCTAGCAGAACCTGCCTAACAGAACCTGCCTAGCAGGACCTGCCTAACAGAACCTGCCTAGCAGAACCTGCCTAGCAGGACCTGCCTAGCAGAACCTGCCTAGCAGAACCTGCCTAACAGAACCTGCCTAGCAGGACCTGCCTAACAGAACCTGCCTAGCAGAACCTGCCTAGCAGGACCTGCCTAGCAGGACCTGCCTAGCAGGACCTGCCTAGCAGAACCTGCCTAGCAGGACCTGCCTAGCAGAACCTGCCTAGCAGAACCTGCCTAGCAGAACCTGCCTAGCAGAACCTGCCTAACAGGACCTGCCTAGCAGAACCTGCCTAGCAGGACCTGCCTAGCAGAACCTGCCTAGCAGAACCTGCCTAGCAGGACCTGCCTAGCAGAACCTGCCTAACAGAACCTGCCTAGCAGGACCTGCCTAGCAGAACCTGCCTAGCAGAACCTGCCTAGCAGAACCTGCCTAACAGAACCTGCCTAGCAGGACCTGCCTAGCAGAACCTGCCTAGCAGGACCTGCCTAGCAGGACCTGCCTAGCAGGACCTGCCTAGCAGGACCTGCCTAGCAGGACCTGCCTAGCAGGACCTGCCTAGCAGAGGCCACAACATTTACCACATTGTTCATCTCTTTATTATTCACTTACTTTATTTAAATAAAATCCTTATTTCTACCAGTACATGTACAAGGTATACCAGTACATGTACAAGGTATACCAGTACATGTACAAGGTATACCAGTACATGTACAAGGTATACCAGTACATGTACAAGGTATACCAGTACATGTACAAGGTATACCAGTACATGTACAAGGTATACCAGTACATGTACAAGGTATACCAGTACATGTACAAGGTATACCAGTACATGTACAAGGTATACCAGTACATGTACAAGGTATACCAGTACATGTACAAGGTATACCAGTACATGTACAAGGTATACCAGTACATGTACAAGGTATACCAGTACATGTACAAGGTATACCAGTACATGTACAAGGTATACCAGTACATGTACAAGGTATACCAGTACATGTACAAGGTATACCAGTACATGTACAAGGTATACCAGTACATGTACAAGGTATACCAGTACATGTACAAGGTATACCAGTACATGTACAAGGTATACCAGTACATGTACAAGGTATACCAGTACATGTACAAGGTATACCAGTACATGTACAAGGTATACCAGTACATGTACAAGGTATACCAGTACATGTACAAGGTATACCAGTACACGTACAAGGTATACCAGTACATGTACAAGGTATACCAGTACATGTACAAGGTATACCAGTACACGTACAAGGTATACCAGTACATGTACAAGGTATACCAGTACATGTACAAGGTATACCAGTACACGTACAAGGTATACCAGTACACGTACAAGGTATACCAGTACATGTACAAGGTATACCAGTACACGTACAAGGTATACCAGTACACGTACAAGGTATACCAGTACATGTACAAGGTATACCAGTACACGTACAAGGTATACCAGTACACGTACAAGGTATACCAGTACATGTACAAGGTATACCAGTACACGTACAAGGTATACCAGTACACGTACAAGGTATACCAGTACACGTACAAGGTATACCAGTACACGTACAAGGTATACCAGTACATGTACAAGGTATACCAGTACACGTACAAGGTATACCAGTACACGTACAAGGTATACCAGTACACGTACAAGGTATACCAGTACACGTACAAGGTATACCAGTACACGTACAAGGTATACCAGTACACGTACAAGGTATACCAGTACACGTACAAGGTATACCAGTACACGTACAAGGTATACCAGTACACGTACAAGGTATACCAGTACACGTACAAGGTATACCAGTACACGTACAAGGTATACCAGTACATGTACAAGGTATACCAGTACACGTACAAGGTATACCAGTACATGTACAAGGTATACCAGTACATGTACAAGGTATACCAGTACATGTACAAGGTATACCAGTACACGTACAAGGTATACCAGTACATGTACAAGGTATACCAGTACATGTACAAGGTATACCAGTACACGTACAAGGTATACCAGTACACGTACAAGGTATACCAGTACATGTACAAGGTATACCAGTACACGTACAAGGTATACCAGTACATGTACAAGGTATACCAGTACACGTACAAGGTATACCAGTACACGTACAAGGTATACCAGTACATGTACAAGGTATACCAGTACATGTACAAGGTATACCAGTACACGTACAAGGTATACCAGTACATGTACAAGGTATACCAGTACACGTACAAGGTATACCAGTACACGTACAAGGTATACCAGTACACGTACAAGGTATACCAGTACACGTACAAGGTATACCAGTACATGTACAAGGTATACCAGTACACGTACAAGGTATACCAGTACATGTACAAGGTATACCAGTACATGTACAAGGTATACCAGTACATGTACAAGGTATACCAGTACACGTACAAGGTATACCAGTACATGTACAAGGTATACCAGTACATGTACAAGGTATACCAGTACACGTACAAGGTATACCAGTACATGTACAAGGTATACCAGTACATGTACAAGGTATACCAGTACATGTACAAGGTATACCAGTACATGTACAAGGTATACCAGTACATGTACAAGGTATACCAGTACATGTACAAGGTATACCAGTACACGTACAAGGTATACCAGTACACGTACAAGGTATACCAGTACATGTACAAGGTATACCAGTACACGTACAAGGTATACCAGTACACGTACAAGGTATACCAGTACATGTACAAGGTATACCAGTACACGTACAAGGTATACCAGTACATGTACAAGGTATACCAGTACATGTACAAGGTATACCAGTGCACGTACAAGGTATACCAGTACATGTACAAGGTATACCAGTACATGTACAAGGTATACCAGTGCACGTACAAGGTATACCAGTACATGTACAAGGTATACCAGTACATGTACAAGGTATACCAGTACATGTACAAGGTATACCAGTACATGTACAAGGTATACCAGTACATGTACAAGGTATACCAGTACATGTACAAGGTATACCAGTACATGTACAAGGTATACAAGTACATGTACAAGGTATACCAGTACATGTGCAAGGTATACCAGTATATGTACAAGGTATACAAGTACATGTACAAGGTATACCAGTACATGTGCAAGGTATACAAGTACATGTACAAGGTATACCAGTACATGTACAAGGTATACCAGTACATGTACAAGGTATACCAGTACATGTACAAGGTATACCAGTACATGTACAAGGTATACAGACCATAGCTGACATCAATAACATACTACTATATAGAAAGTCGCTTGTTATGCTGAGCATTTCCCGCAAATTTGGCCAATTTTGTCCCAGGATGCGACCCACACCATTCAACACCCAGGTACCCATTTTACTGATGAGTGAACATAGACAACAGGTGTAAGGAAACACTCCAAGTGTTTCCACCCTTGCCGGGAATCGAGCCCGGACGCCTGAGCATGTAAAGCGAGAGCTTTGCCTACCAGGCCAGGGCCACCCGTAATTTAAGTGTTGGAATAGTGTAGTTCATTACTTTTGTAACTAGTTCAGCTATCAGAACTTTGGGGCCCAGTCCCTGGACCCATTATGTACCTCCGTAATGTTGAGGTACAGTCCCTGGACCCATTATGTACCTCTGTAATGTTGAGGTACAATCCCTGGACCCATTATGTACCTCTGTAATGTTGAGGTACAATCCCTGGACCCATTATGTACCTCTGTAATGTTGAGGTACAGTCCCTGGACCCATTATGTACCTCTGTAATCTTTTGACTACCGCCCACAGGATGGGTATGGTGTGACTACCCCCACAGGATGGGTATGGTGTGACTACCACCCACAGGATGGGTATGGTGTGACTACCACCCACAGGATGGGTATGGTGTGACTACCCCCACAGGATGGGTATGGTGTGACTACCACCCACAGGATGGGTATGGTGTGACTACCACCCACAGGATGGGTATGGTGTGACTACCACCCACATGATGGGTATGGTGACTACCACCCACAGGATGGGTATGGTGTGACTAACACCCACAGGATGAGTATGGTGTGACTACCACCCACAGGATGGGTATGGTGTGACTACCACCCACAGGATGGGTATGGTGTGACTACCACCCACAGGATGGGTATGGTGTGACTACCACCCACAGGATGGGTATGGTGTGACTAACACCCACAGGATGAGTATGGTGTGACTACCACCCACAGGATGGGTATGGTGTGACTACCACCCACAGGATGGGTATGGTGTGACTACCACCCACAGGATGGGTATGGTGTGACTACCACCCACAGGATGGGTATGGGGTACATAATAAACATATTAAAGTAGTATTGGAAGGATGTTAAATTAAAGTTTTGTTGATATGTTGAATTATTGTTAGTGTTGGAAGTGTGTTAATGTGTTAGTTGTGTTGTCAGGGTTGGCTGTGAGTGGTGGCAGTACGCTGCTCTTCTCCCGCACTGACAACACTGTGGTCTGGGCCTTACTCTGGTTCATCAATGGCTTCGCCCAGGGTGCTGGCTGGCCTGCCTGCGCCAAGCTACTGAAGAAGGTACAATCTCTCTCTCTCTACACACAGGGTTTGACAAGGTTAAGGATCCCTAGCTTTATTGACAAGCTATTTACAGGTTAAGGATTCCTAACTTTATTGGCAAACTATTTACAGGTTAAGGATTCCTAACTTTATTGACAAGCTATTTACAGGTTAAGGATTCCTAACTTTATTGACAAGCTATTTACAGGTTAAGGATTCCTAACTTTATTGGCAAACTATTTACAGGTTAAGGATTCCTAACTTTATTGACAAGCTATTTACAGGTTAAGGATTCCTAACTTTATTGACAAGCTATTTACAGGTTAAGGATTCCTAACTTTATTGGCAAACTATTTACAGGTTAAGGATTCCTAACTTTATTGGCAAGCTATTTAGAGGTTAAGGATTCCTAACTTTATTGGCAAACTATTTACAGGTTAAGGATTCCTAACTTTATTGGCAAGCTATTTACAGGTTAAGGATTCCTAACTTTATTGACAAGCTATTTACAGGTTAAGGATTCCTAACTTTATTGACAAGCTATTTACAGGTTAAGGATTCCTAACTTTATTGGCAAGCTATATACAGGTTAAGGATTCCTAACTTTATTGACAAGCTATTTACAGGTTAAGGATTCCTAACTTTATTGACAAGCTATTTACAGGTTAAGGATTCCTAACTTTATTGGCAAGCTAAGAACTGTTAGCTACATCAGCTCATTTGAAAGCATTTTTATTGTTATGAGACATACAAGTAGGGAATAGGATAAAGTTGGAGCCATCTGTGGGCCAGCATTTTCATTTGATCAACTGACTTTATCTCGTTGACATCATTATGCTGTACGAATGTGTTCCATACTCGAGTCATCCTGGGTATATATGATCTCAGATGGAGTAATGTTCTGGAGAAGGGTACAGCCAGAGTGAAGTTGTTGCTCTCTCTCTCTCTCTCTTTCTCTGTTTACATATATCTCTTTGTGTTTCTCCCGGTATTCCTGTCTGTTCTTCATCTCCCTCTTCACAACAGGTGGACAATGCTTCAATCATCATGAAAAAAATTGAAGCCCTGAATGAAGTCTAGGAGGTTACTATCCAGCCAGTGTGCCAACCCAGTGAGTTGGTCACAAAGTTTCTGGACCCATCTGAGTGCCTAATGATTTACTGAATTATTAATTAATTCCTAATTAGCCTCCCTCTATAATAGCTCAGAGGTCCACTCCACTATTTTTTTTTCACTGAAATATTTGTGTATCGTTTACTCTTACCACCACCGGCATAATATATATCTACCTCACCTCTGGTACTTGTTCCTGGGGATCAGCCACAGCCAGCCACCTTCAACCTTTATTAACCCAACAAAAACCTGCTGTGTGGATGATTACTAGCGCCTGTGCCAGACAGCGCACCCCACCACTTCACAACCCTGAACCTATTAAATATAGGAGATATACACTCATATTATTGTGCCTACTATATATACAGAACATTAAACTCTAATATAAACCCTCCACTTAAACTTCTCCTTGGTAGCTACAACAGAACAGTCACAATACAAGGCACAAGACACACTTCAACATCCCTCGTGCCTGTCTCACACTATGCAAAAATGCAATACACATAAAGGGCCCAATGATCTGGAATTCACTACCTGAACCAGTAAGGGATCCCCTGACAACATACAAGTTTACGGCTCTGCTTAAAAATCATCTCATCTCTCAATTCTAAACAACACAACTTCTAACCAGTATTAAGCAACTCTCGCAAATATTATATGACGTCTGGTCTATTAAAACAACTGTTGTGTAATAAAGTTGGTAGAATTACCGACAATATGTAAAGTAAAAGGACACAAGTGCAACTAATGTGACATTTATTGTGGCAACGTTTCGCTCTCCAGGAGCTTTATCAAGCCATTACAAACAATACATGGACACAGAGGGTATATAAAGGCTCAGAGTGAGGTGAATACTAGTGAGGTACCATTCCGATGTTCACTAGTGGTAGTAGTAGTAGTAGTAGTGGTAGTGACAAAAGCAATTAATTCGTACATGAGTAAAAGGATATAAAAGCTATTACTTGGGTAACATAAAAATAGGTTGGACAAATATAAACTGGAATGAGGCAGGTTGTTTCAGTGTTCACTCTCTGTGCTTTGTGTAGTATAACAGGAGAGACTATGTGATGGCAGGGTTTACTGTTTTCAGGAGGATTCTTGCTAAGACTTCGGAGATGGTGAAGCTGCCGTTGTTTTGTTTAATTGTATTCGAAACAGCGATCAGTGCTGATTCAAGGCATTTGCGTGTGCGGAAATTAGTTTCTTTTATCACTAATTGGGCGTCTCTGAATTTCATAAGATGATTGGTGGAATTTCGGTGTTGTACACAGGCGTTGTTTAAGTTGTCGTTCCTACATGCGTATATGTGTTCATTGAGGCGGGTGTCGAGGTTTCTTGCTGTTTCACCTACGTAGATCTTGTCGCAGCCTCCACAGGGTATAGTGTAAACTCCTGCATTGACTGGTTCGTGGTGCATGGGTTTTGTCCTGGTTAGATCCTTTATTGAAGTGGTAGAAGCGATGGCGACTCTGGTGTTAGCTTGTGAAAGTACTTTTGAGACGTTTAGTGCAACCTGGCTGTTGGGAAGAATTATAACTTTGTTGGGAGCGGTGTTGATGCGTGGAGAATTGATGATCTGAAGAGCTCTTTTCTTGCAGTCTTTGATGAAAAAAGAAGGAAATTGTAACTCAGTGAATGTTTGGTGAATGTAAGTACATTCCTCGTCAAGAAACTCAGGACTACAAATTCGGTATGCTCTTAGGAAAAACCCGATGATGATGCCTCTTTTGGTCTTGGTATCTTGACTGGAATAGAAGTGTGTGAGATCATTTTTATTGGTGGGTTTCCGATAAACTTGAAATCTTAGGTTGTTGTCTACTTTGTGAATGAGGACGTCGAGGAAAGGTAGCTTGTCATTGGACTCTTCTTCTAGTGTAAACTGAATCGCTGGTTCAACTGCGTTGAGCCTTGCCTGAAGATCCCGTACATCAAAACGTTTTGGAGTTATTACGAGGACATCGTCCACGTAACGTAACCAAGTGACGTTTGAAGGGATGATGTTGGCGAAGTGTTCGGACTCTAGGTGTTCCATGTATAAGTTGGCTAGGACGGCACTTATTGGGGACCCCATTCCCATGCCGTAGGTTTGTTTGTAGAGCTTGTTATTGAAGGAAAAACAGTTGAAGTTAACACAGAGTTCAATCAAGTCAACAAAATCTGGGGACCATCAGCCCCGCTCATCTTAAACACTCAGGCGACCTTCTCAACCGCATCCGTAACCTCTCCATCCGTAACAAGAAACTAAGCAGTTTGGATGTGACTTCCCTCTTCACAAAAGTACCTACCAAAAAAGCCATCGAGGTTCTACGACGTAAAGTCAACCAGGACCTTAATCTTCCTTTACCTCCCGGAGATTTTGTTGACTTGATTGAACTCTGTGTTAACTTCAACTGTTTTTCCTTCAATAACAAGCTCTACAAACAAACCTACGGCATGGGAATGGGGTCCCCAATAAGTGCCGTCCTAGCCAACTTATACATGGAACACCTAGAGTCCGAACACTTCGCCAACATCATCCCTTCAAACGTCACTTGGTTACGTTACGTGGACGATGTCCTCGTAATAACTCCAAAACGTTTTGATGTACGGGATCTTCAGGCAAGGCTCAACGCAGTTGAACCAGCGATTCAGTTTACACTAGAAGAAGAGTCCAATGACAAGCTACCTTTCCTCGACGTCCTCATTCACAAAGTAGACAACAACCTAAGATTTCAAGTTTATCGGAAACCCACCAATAAAAATGATCTCACACACTTCTATTCCAGTCAAGATACCAAGACCAAAAGAGGCATCATCATCGGGTTTTTCCTAAGAGCATACCGAATTTGTAGTCCTGAGTTTCTTGACGAGGAATGTACTTACATTCACCAAACATTCACTGAGTTACAATTTCCTTCTTTTTTCATCAAAGACTGCAAGAAAAGAGCTCTTCAGATCATCAATTCTCCACGCATCAACACCGCTCCCAACAAAGTTATAATTCTTCCCAACAGCCAGGTTGCACTAAACGTCTCAAAAGTACTTTCACAAGCTAACACCAGAGTCGCCATCGCTTCTACCACTTCAATAAAGGATCTAACCAGGACAAAACCCATGCACCACGAACCAGTCAATGCAGGAGTTTACACTATACCCTGTGGAGGCTGCGACAAGATCTACGTAGGTGAAACAGCAAGAAACCTCGACACCCGCCTCAATGAACACATATACGCATGTAGGAACGACAACTTAAACAACGCCTGTGTACAACACCGAAATTCCACCAATCATCTTATGAAATTCAGAGACGCCCAATTAGTGATAAAAGAAACTAATTTCCGCACACGCAAATGCCTTGAATCAGCACTGATCGCTGTTTCGAATACAATTAAACAAAACAACGGCAGCTTCACCATCTCCGAAGTCTTAGCAAGAATCCTCCTGAAAACAGTAAACCCTGCCATCACATAGTCTCTCCTGTTATACTACACAAAGCACAGAGAGTGAACACTGAAACAACCTGCCTCATTCCAGTTTATATTTGTCCAACCTATTTTTATGTTACCCAAGTAATAGCTTTTATATCCTTTTACTCATGTACGAATTAATTGCTTTTGTCACTACCACTACTACTACTACTACTACCACTAGTGAACATCGGAATGGTACCTCACTAGTATTCACCTCACTCTGAGCCTTTATATACCCTCTGTGTCCATGTATTGTTTGTAATGGCTTGATAAAGCTCCTGGAGAGCGAAACGTTGCCACAATAAATGTCACATTAGTTGCACTTGTGTCCTTTTACTTTACAAAACAACTGTTAATCCATAAAATAGTACTGTTTGAACCATTATTTGTAATATTGTTATTTCTTATATGCAACTTCAAGATTATTATTATTATAAACCTTCACATTGACTACCTCATATTAATATTAAGATTAAATATTTAATTAAAAGATAACCATTCTTATCCAGTCTAGATTTAAGTAGTTTTTAAGTATTGGTTTAGTCTCCCCGAAATGCCTGGGCATGATAGTGGTTTTCTTTGTACTTAACTAATCAAAATTGTAATTACACATTATATACTTTACAAAAAATCTAATTTTTATCTTTATAAATATAATACACTGTAAAATATTTGTATACAAATAGTAAGGATGTTTCACGGTCACGTTAAAGTAGAAATTAAAAGACGCCTCACAGTACCGATAGCACTAACATCCCATATCATAAAAATCTTTGAAAGGGTCCTAAGAAGCAAGATCACCACCCATCTAGAAACCCATCAGTTACACAACCCAGGGCAACATGGGTTTAGAACAGGTCGCTCCTGTCTGTCTCAACTATTGGACCACTACGACAAGGTCCTAAATGCACTAGAAGACAAAAAGAATGCAGATGTAATATATACAGACTTTGCAAAAGCCTTCGACAAGTGTGACCATGGCGTAATAGCGCACAAAATGCGTGCTAAAGGAATAACAGGAAAAGTCGGTCGATGGATCTATAATTTCCTCACTAACAGAACACAGAGAGTAGTAGTCAACAGAGTAAAGTCCGAGGCAGCTACGGTGAAAAGCTCTGTTCCACAAGGCACAGTACTCGCTCCCATCTTGTTCCTCATCCTCATATCTAACATAGACAAGGATGTCAGCCACAGCACCGTGTCTTCCTTTGCAGATGACACCCGAATCTGCATGACAGTGTCTTCCATTGCAGACACTGCAAGGCTCCAGGCGGACATCAACCAAATCTTTCAGTGAGCTGCAGAAAACAATATGAAGTTCAACGATGAGAAATTTCAATTACTCAGATATGGTAAACACGAGGAAATTAAATCTTCATCAGAGTACAAAACAAATTCTGGCCACAAAATACATGTAGAGCGAAACACCAACGTCAAAGACCTGGGAGTGATCATGTCGGAGGATCTCACCTTCAAGGACCATAACATTGTATCAATCGCATCTGCTAGAAAAATGACAGGATGGATAATGAGAACCTTCAAAACTAGGGAGGCCAAGCCCATGATGACACTCTTCAGGTCACTTGTTCTATCTAGGCTGGAATATTGCTGCACACTAACAGCACCTTTCAAGGCAGGTGAAATTGCTGACCTAGAAAATGTACAGAGAACCTTCACGGCGCGCATAACGGAGATAAAACACCTCAATTACTGGGAGCACTTGAGGTTCCTAAAACTGTATTCCCTGGAACGCAGGCGGAAGAGATACATGATTATATACACCTGGAAAATCCTAGAGGGACTAGTACCGAACTTACACACGAAAATTACTCACTACGAAAGCAAAAGACTTGGCAGACGATGCAACATCCCCCCAATGAAAAGCAGGGGTGTCACTAGCATGTTAAGAGACCATACAATAAGTGTCAGGGGCCCGAGACTGTTCAACTGCCTCCCAGCATACATAAGGGGGATTACCAACAGACCCCTGGCAGTCTTCAAGCTGGCACTGGACAAGCACCTAAAGTCGGTTCCTGACCAGCCGGGCTGTGGCTCGTACGTTGGTTTGCATGCAGCCAGCAGCAACAGCCTGGTTGATCAGGCTCTGATCCACCAGGAGGCATGGTCACAGACCGGGCCGCGGGGGCGTTGACCCCCGGAACTCTCTCCAGGTAAACTCCAGTATAGAGTATAGTATATACTCGTATATATGTATAAGGTGTCCTGTAGCTAGATTGATAGCGCACTCGGCTTACACACTGAGGTCCTTGGTTCGACCCCAGTACAGGTGAAAAACAGGACGTATTTCCTTAAGACACCTGCTGTCCATGTTCACCCATCAGTAAAATTGGTACCTGGGTGTTAGTGGACTGGTGTGGGTCGCATCTGGGACAAAATTGACCTAATTTGCGGGAAATGCTCTGCATAACGAGCGGCTTTCTATATAGTAGTATGTTACTGATGTCAGCTATGGTCTGTATACCTTGTACATGTAGAAATAAATATTATTAGTGATAGGTATTAGTCCTAGGCAGGAACACTGACAAGTGCTTACACCAGGCTGGTTAACACCCACTAGTTTCTACACTGACAAGTGCTTACTCCAGGCTGGTTAACACCCACTAGTTACTACACTGACAAGTGCTTACACCAGGCTGGTTAACACCCACTAGTTACTACACTGACAAGTGCTTTCACCAGGCTGGTTAACACCCACTAGTTACTACACTGACAAGTGCTTACACCAGGCTGGTTAACACCCACTAGTTACTACACTGACAAGTGCTTACACCAGGCTGGTTAACCCCCACTAGTTACTACACTGACAAGTGCTTACGCCAGGCTGGTTAACACCCACTAGTTACTACACTGACAAGTGCTTACGCCAGGCTGGTTAACACCCACTAGTTACTACACTGACAAGTGCTTACGCCAGGCTGGTTAACACCCACTAGTTACTACACTGACAAGTGCTTACACCAGGCTGGTTAACACCCACTAGTAACTAGTTACTACCACTCATCCTCATCTAACCATAGCACATAGGTTACAAGAGGTCATTATACATCACATACCCAAAACTGAGCAATATGGCTGATCTCATTAGCTATAACTCTTTTTGGCATCATTGGAAGATCTTACGTCAGCAGGTCCTGACTAAAGTGATGGAGTCACTCATCACGAGTCACCACATAAGCCCACCTCACTGTACCTCAATGCACCCAAAGGAAATATTTTTTTTATAAAGTTTTAGTGCAGGAGAATATTTTCATTTACATGTACTCATCTGTATGTGGTTGTAGGGGTCGAGTCTCAGCTCCTGGCTCACACCTGTTTACCGCTTGCTGTTGATTTCACTCTCCTAGCTTCGAGAACACTGTCGTACCTTTTCCTGAGGTCAGTTATGAACCCTGCCTCTTATCACTTCACTCTCCGGGTCGTTCTACTTCCTGACCATCCTAAGGCTGAAGAAATACTTTCTAGTGTGGGAAATTACCTGCAGGAGGTTTACAGGGTATTACCTCAGTTACTTCCTGCAAGTAATTTGGGTGAGGTAAGTGGGACTTAGTCACAATAAGTCGCCGAACTGTCCACTTATTGAGGAATACAGAGATAGACAGTATAATAACCCATGTGACATGTCAAGATATCTTATTAATGAAAATAAGATACCAGATATACTAAGCAAAATTCCTAAATTTGCTTGTAACAGATAATTGAACTATAGATGTGTAGATATAAATCCATATGTATTCCTGTTAACCCTTTGGGGCCTTGTTCCTAGGCCTTTTGTGTATCCATATGCTCTTGCGCTACCGTCCATAGGATGGATATGCTCTTGCGCTACCGTCCACAGGATGGATATGCTCTCGCCCTACCGTCCACAGGATGGATATGCTCTCGCGCTACCGTCCACAGGATGGATATGCTCTTGCGCTACCGTTCACAGGATGGATATACTCTTGCGTTACCGTCCACAGGATGGATATGCTCTTGCGCTACCGTCCACAGGATGGATATGCTCTCGCGCTACCGTCCATAGGATGGATAAACTCTTGCGCTACCGTCCACAGGATGGATATGCTCTTGCGCTACCGTCCACAGGATGGATATGCTCTCGCGCTACCGTCCATAGGATGGATATGCTCTCGCGCTACCGTCCACAGGATGGATATACTCTTTCGCTACCGTCCACAGGATGGATATGCTCTTGCGCTACCGTCCACAGGATGGATATGCTCTCGCGCTACCGTCCATAGGATGGATAAACTCTTGCGCTACCGTCCACAGGATGGATATGCTCTTGCGCTACCGTCCACAGGATGGATATGCTCTCGCGCTACCGTCCACAGGATGGATATGCTCTCGCGCTACCGTCCACAGGATGGATATGCTCTCGCGCTACCGTCCACAGGATGGATATGCTCTCGCGCTACCGTCCACAGGATGGATATGCTCTCGCGCTACCGTCCACAGGATGGATATGCTCTCGCGCTACCGTCCACAGGATGGATATGCTCTCGCGCTACCGTCCACAGGATGGATATGCTCTCGCGCTACCGTCCACAGGATGGATATGCTCTCGCGCTACCGTCCACAGGATGGATATGCTCTCGCGCTACCGTCCACAGGATGGATATGCTCTTGCGCTACCGTCCACAGGATGGATATGCTCTCGCGCTACCGTCCACAGGATGGATATGCTCTCGCGCTACCGTCCACAGGATGGATATGCTCTTGCGCTACCGTCCACAGGATGGATATGCTCTCGCGCTACCGTCCATAGGATGGATAAACTCTTGCGCTACCGTCCACAGGATGGATATGCTCTTGCGCTACCGTCCACAGGATGGATATGCTCTCGCGCTACCGTCCACAGGATGGATATGCTCTCGCGCTACCGTCCACAGGATGGATATGCTCTCGCGCTACCGTCCACAGGATGGATATGCTCTCGCGCTACCGTCCACAGGATGGATATGCTCTCGCGCTACCGTCCACAGGATGGATATACTCTTGCGCTACCGTCCACAGGATGGATATGGGGTGCACAAACTAGCAACTTCGGTGGCAAAATCTAAAAATCTAATCACAAAAAAAACCTAGACCTAACATTAAATTTATAATTAGAATATTTAACATTAATACCAGTAATGGTAAATCATGAAATAATGTGGACTGTAGTATATGATTTTAGGACCTGACTGTTAGAAATGGTTAATGGGAATATTTTTACAGAGACTAGGGAAGGTTTCCTCCTAACCATATTATTAGAACAATAAATTTTATACACATTAACTTACAATTTGTCACAGAAAGACACTTAATGGTGATGGAATACACCCTAACATTACCCTAACAGCTAGAATTTACGATGGCCAATGCAAAAACTACTGTACATTATGGGTAAGCATCACTTAGCTAAGATGTGCTGCTGGAAAAATCGGTGTCCTCTGTTTTTCCGTCCTTGTTGCCGAATTGTAAGGGTTTTCCACACTATTCCAATTCTTTAGCAGAAACGTGTCAGCGGTTTCTAAATTACGGATGGAGACTGATATACACCAATTGACCTTCGAGAACGTCTGATTACATTGCACAATTCAGTCCAGTGTTCACACATTAAATTCATTATGGTGTCTCACTGCCGCGTCATTCCCCGGCTGATACACCCCCCCCCCTTCACTTAAAATTTCTGGAAGGGTCCAAATAGCATCACATTTTAATACGCAATTATTATATTATTCATTTATAAATGTTGAATTTAGGAAAATTCAAAATTTTCCACATCTAACATCCCCGTGACTCACGTGTTTTCAACTTCCAGTTGTGTCCTCGTGTACCTGAGGCCTGACTGTTGAACTTTATTATATAATCAAAATTAAGCGCTAAACTACCAGGGTAATACAACGCTGCTGGTTGTTGAACACTTTGTCCTTATCTGTTCTGTCAGTTCCTCTCAGAATTTTGTACATCATCAATCGATATAATTACCCTGGAAGACTCGCTGTTGTACATTACTTAACATTATTAGAGGCAGATATAATTTTGTTCAGGGACTAGGTCTCAGCATTTTGTTAATAATAAATAATATAATATATTTACTACAAGTACATATACAATGTATACAGACCATAGTTGACATCAATGACATGCTACTGTATAGAAAGGTGCTTGTTATGCTGAGCATTTCCCGCAAATTAGGTCTGTTTTGTCCCAGGATGTGACCCACACCAGTCCACTAACACCCAGGTACCCATTTTACTGATTAAATTCAATTCAATTCAAAGTTTATTCTCTATAAGGATTACAATGCTGAGTTTACAGAATTTGGTTATTGTGTGGTTTACGTGTAGTAAAATACTAATTACAGAGTGTACCACTAGAACACCTAGCATGGCTAGGCATTTCGGGCAGACTTAGATTAATTCTTAAATTTAAAATATTACAAATTATGAGGTAAGTTGGTATTATGGCTAAGTGACTAAATACTAATTTGTGAGTTTAGCAATGTAAATGCTTTTGTTTTGGCACAATACATAATTTCAGTATTGGAGTATCACAGACCAACTTATGACTAGTTAAGATTCATTATTTTAAGATTGAGATTGATATTTCTGTTTATGGTCAAATGGGTGAGTGAGTGTAAGTGTGAACCACCAGGTGGTATTCGTGTAATTAGTTGACAGGGTGTATCAGGGAGATAAGATGTTTTCTAATGGTAGTTTTGAAGGTGATGAATGTGTCTGCAGTTCTAGAGTTTTCAGGTAGGGTGTTCCAGATTTTAGGGCCTTTGACATACATTGAATTTTTGTAAAGGTTTAGTCGGACACGGAGAATGTCGTAGAGATGTTTGTGTCTGGTGTTATGCCTGTGGGTTCTGTCACAACTATCAAGAAAGCGTTTTAGGTCAAGGTTAATATTGGAATTTAAGGTCCTGTAGATGTAGATTGCACAGTAGTAAGTGTGGATGTACTGAACAGGGAGTAAGTTTAGATGGGTGAACATAGACAACAGGTGTAAATAAACGCCCAATATTTCTACCTTCACTGGGTATTGATTGTTGTTAATATTAGGTGTTCCTTGTAGACGTTTGTTACTTAATGTGCTGTGGTTAATAGTGTGAGTTGACGTGTATTATGTGCGTGTTTGCAGTGGTTCAGCGCAGAGAACTTCGGTACTTGGTGGAGCGTGTTGACTGCCAGCAGTAATGTGTCTGGTACTCTCTCTCCTCTGCTTGCTGCCTATGTTATCATCAGCCATGGTTGGAGTGCCTCGCTGGTCATCTCAGGTCAGTGATGGACACACCTTCATCTTGCAAATGGTATAAAATACAGACAACAGTTAGGTATCTTTATTGTGGAAATGTATCACCTACACAGTAGGCTTCTTCAGTCAGATACATAGGCAGCAGGTGTAATAGTGAAATGAAGATGATGTAAGCAGTCCATCAGTCTTGGAGAAATAGTATTTGAGGTGGTCAGTCACTCAGCCTGGAGAAGAGTTCAGCTCCAACGATATATCGTTCCAGATCATGGAGATGAACTCTTCTCCAGGCTGAGAGACTTGACTATCTCAAATACGGATTTGCCGGTACTTCCGGCCCGGGTCTTCTCCAGATGGTGACCCGACGATCTCAAATACTATTTCTCCAAGACTGATGGACTGATTGCATCATCTTCGTATCACTACTACACCTGCTGCCTTTGCATTTGACTGAAGAAGCCTACTGTGTAGGTGATACATTTCCATAATAAAGATACCTAACTGTTGCACATGTGTCGAGGCGCATAAGTTCCTTCATCTTCTATTAACATATTCATTTTTTCCCCTGTAATCTGCCTAGTCCATAATTACTATCACATTTGCTTTGTCTGTTTCGTAAAGTGTAGTCCAGGATCTTTTCTTAATTCATGGTATAAGTTAACTAATCTTTGAGCTGTGTCTGAGCTGTGTTCAGACCTCGACAACACAATTGTCATCAAATATGTGTTAAAATCCACGCTCATACACCAACCCATTTTAACCACACGTGCACACAACTGATACACAAACACCCACATATACACTCACAAACACCCACATATACACTCACAAACACCCACATATACACTCACAAACACCCACATATACACTCACAAACACTCACATATACTCACACTCACATATACACTCACAAACACCCACACATACAAACACTCACACATACACTCACACTCACATATACACTCACAAGCACTCACATATACACTCACAAACACTCATACACTCACAAACACTCACACTCACACATACACTCACAAACACACATACACTCACAAACACTCACATGTACACTCACAAACTCACATATACACTCACAAACACCCACATATACACTCACAAATACACACATATACACTCACACACTCACACATACACTCACAAACACTCACACATACACTCACAAACACTCACACATACACTCACAAACACTCACAAACACCCACACATACATTCACAAACACTCACATATACACTCACAAACACCCACATACACTCACAAACACTCACACATACACTCACAAACACTCACACATACACTCACAAACACCCACACATACATTCACAAACACCCACACATATACTCACAAACACTCACACATACACTCACAAACACTCACATATACACTCACAAACACTCACATATACACTCACAAACACTCACACATACACTCACAAACACTCACACTCACAAACACTCACACATACACTCACAAACACTCACATATACACTCACAAACACCCACATATACACTCACACTCACAAATACACACATATACACTCACACACATATACACTCACAAACACACATACTCACAAACACCCACACATACATTCACAAACACTCACATATACACTCACAAACACCCACACACACACTCACAAACACTCACACATACACTCACAAACACCCACACATACATTCACAAACACCCACACATACATTCACAAACACCCACACATACATTCACAAACACTCACATATACACTCACAAACACCCACACATACACTCACACTCACATATACACTCACAAACACCCACACATACATTCACAAACACCCACATATACATTCACAAACACTCACATATACACTCACAAACACCCACACATACACTCACAAACACAAACATATACACTCACAAGCACACACATACACTCACAAACACCCACATATACACTCACAAACACCCACACATACACTCACAAACACTCACACATACACTCACAAACACCCACACATACACTCACAAACACCCACACATACTCACAAACACCAACATATACACTCACAAACACATGCATACAAACACCCACATATACACTCACAAACACCCACATATACATTCACAAACACCCACATATACACTCACAAACACATATACACTCACAAACACCCACATATACACTCACACTCACATATACCTGGAGTTTACCTGGAGAGAGTTCCGGGGGTCAACGCCCCCGCGGCCCGGTCTGAGACCAGGCCTCCTGGTGGATCAGAGCCTGATCAACCAGGCTGTTGCTGCTGGCTGCACGCAAACCAACATACGAGCCACAGCCCGGCTGATCCGGAACTGACTTTAGGTGCTTGTCCAGTGCCAGCTTGAAGACTGCCAGGGGTCTGTTGGTAATCCCCCTTATGTGTGCTGGGAGGCAGTTGAACACCCACATATACACTCACAAACACACATACTCACAAACACCCACATATACACTCACAAACACCCACATATACACTCACAAACACCCACATATACACTCACAAACACCCACATATACATTCACAAACACCCACATATACACCCACAAACACACACTCACAAACACCCACATATACATTCACAAACACACACATACACTCACAAACACACACACATACACTCACACACACATATACTCACAAACACCCACATATACACTCACAAACACCCACATATACACTCACAAACACACACATACACACTCACAAACACCCACATATACACTCACAAACACCCACATATACACTCACAAACACCCACATATACACTCACAAACACGCATACACTCACAAACACACCCACTCAAATATCCTAATTCTCTTAATATACTACTGAGTTTTATGATGGAGTAAATAAATTATACAATAATATATTAGATAGAAAAACTTTACTTGGATTTATAAAAGTTTATAGTAGTTACCCATTATAAAGTTTATAATAGTTATCCATTATAAAGTTTATAATAGTTATCCATTATAAAGTTTATAATAAAGTAGACTAGAAATTATGTATTATAGAAGTGAAAGAAAATATTGACAAGACCCAAACATCTTTTGTGAAGAACTTGTGAACAGTGATGTCACTAGTGGTGTTCTACTAGGATGATGTCACTAGTGGTGTTCTACTAGGATGATGTCACTAGTGGTGTTCTACTAGGATGATGTCACTAGTGGTGTTCTACTAGGATGATGTCACTAGTGGTGTTCCACTAGAATATCACTAGTGGTGTTCCACTAGGATATCACTAGGGTGTTCCACTAGAATGATGTCACTAATGGTGTTCCACTAGGATGATGTCACTGGTGGTGTTCCACTAGGATGATGTCACTGGTGGTGTTCCACTAGGATGATGTCACTAGTGGTTTTCCACGGTATTTGGCTCTTGAGTTCTGAGGTCATAGTTGATGTGTGTGTTTCAGGTCTGCTGTCACTGGTGATAGCAGCAGTGACGTTAGTGACAGTGGTGGATGACCCCGTCCATGTTCACCTCCCTAACCCCAACACCACCACTACAACCTCAACCATCAACCCAACACACTCCATCACAACCCCACCTTCCAACAGTGAGTCTACCTTCTCATGTAGCAATACTTGAAAGCCCAAGTAAGACACAGGTACAGGAATTAGGTCTCTTTATTCCGAAACGTTTCGCTTACACAGTGTATTCTTCAGTCGATGTGATAAATGGTTTAAAACCGACAAGTTGAAGATTGAGACAATTATACAACATATGGGAATCTTTATTGAAGAAACGTTTCGCCACACATTGGCTTCATCTGTCCAATACAAAGCAGAAATGTGTAGTTTTAAGGTTGTTAGTCCTTTAGGACTGACAACCTTAAAACTACGTCTTCAAGGGTAATGGACTGATGATATCGTCTTCACATCTCTACTGCTTCTGCTGCTTCCTCTGTACTCGACTGGAGAAGCCTAATGTGAAGGCGAAACGTCTCGGAATAAAGATACCTAACTCTTGCACGTCTTATTAATACTGATACTATGCAGTTATAGCTGCTTAGTGAGGTTTAAATCCTGTCGACTACACGATGGTCATTAAGGCTTCATATTAGCTGTCAGCTACCAGTCAGAAATATTTAAAACCCTAAATCAGGGATTAAAGTCAACTCTCAGTGTGAATGCACTGACAGATATACATTAATTCCACATTGATGTTACCTACTTAGAAGAAAGCTGACATTGTTACTGAGAGAGAATTATATTTTTTTTACAATGGTATAGAATTTTTCCCTGACATAATTTGAGTATGTCTGTTCTAGTGGTTGATGTTTCATCCACTGGATACCGACCAACAGGTTTTCACTTTACTGATAAAGATTACATATTTCTTAACCTAGGTAATGTACCTGTGATCGTTGTGTTAACATCCACTTTATGATGTTTCCACTGAAATACTTCTCTTGGGTTATGTTTCTGAATAAATAAAACAAAACTTCCAGGAAGAAAAGTATTTATATTAATATTATAAATATTGAAATAGTTGATTTGAATTAATTTTAGTGAAAATACGTCCTCAAATACACTTAAAACGCACGTATGTTCCCTCGTCTTCTATTAACATGTTCATTTTTCCACTATAATCTACCTTGTCTATAATTTCGCATTTGTCTGTTTGTTGTAGATGTCTGAGCACAGTTCGGACATCTACAACACTATTGTCAACAAGATTTGTTAAGTTATACCATGAATTAAAGAAAGATCCTGGACTTCACCTTACGAAACAGACAAAGAAAATGCGAAATTATAGACAAGGTAGATTATAGTGAAAAATTAACATGTTATTAGAAGATGGGGGAATATACGTGCCTCTTAAGTATTGTAAGTTTATTTAGGTACAAGTACACGTAAGTACAATTACACAGATGCAAGTTATTATACATAGTAACATATGTGTAAATTACCCACTAGGATAACCCAAAAAAAGTCAGAAGTAACTTATTTGTTAAGTTTTTGACCAATCATACAACCACAGAGGTACTTCCCATATTACATTACTCGCTAACACTAGAAAGATCATGGCTGAGGGATCACAAGCGGCATTTCTTGTACAAGTAATATGGTTATATTACAGAGAACGATGAGAGTGAGAAGATGACTGTGAAGGAGTTAGCATCATCACCATTCCTGTGGCTGGTGGCTGCCTGCTACCTGGTGGTCTTCTGTACTAAGACTGCACTCTCAGACTGGGGACAGATCTTCCTCATGGCTGAGCTGGGACGGTCCCAGATGCAAGGTGAGACACTCGGGTTTTCTTCAAGGTGTGGTGGTGAGAGAGAGGTTCACTCACCAGGTAGTCTCCCTCATTCTCTGTGACGGCATGTATTGCTTCATACCTTGAAAGATATTTAGTCTTCCATACTGTAAATAAGTCTGCATGCAGTAATAGGGAACATGTGATACAAGAATGATAGCTCTAGGCTTCTCATTTTGCAATCAACACATTTTCAGGAGCTTGCAATGTTGCAAAAATGAGTAGGAAGTCCAGGTAGAGTCATTCAAGGAACGAAATGACTTCCTACTCATTTCTGCAACATTACAAGCTCCTGAAGATGTGTTGATTGTAACACAAAAGGCCTAGAGATATTCAGCACCCCCCGTGGTTGTTCTGCGTAAGTCTGCATGTTAGTATATACTTGCAACTCCGAAGTAAATACCCTGGAGTATACCTGGAGGATGTTTCAGGGGTCAACGCCCCCGCGGCCCGGTCTGTGACCAGGCCTCGTGGTGGATCATGGCCTGATCAACCAGGCTGTTACTGCTGGCCAAGTGCAAACCGACTTACGAACCACCGCCCAGCTGGTCAGGTACTGACTTTAGGTGCCTGTCCAGCACCATCTTAAAGACAGCCAGCGGTCTATTGGTAAACCCCCTTACGTATGCTGGGAGGCAGTTGAACGGTCTTGGGCCCCAGACACTTATTGTCTCGTAGCATATTCATGGCGCCCCTGCTTTTCATTGGGGGGGATGTTGCATCTCCTGCGTTCCAGGGAGTACAGGTTAAGGAACTTCAACCGTTCCCAGTAATTTAAGTACTTTACTTATATCCTGTAGTTTATATTTGCATTATTTGTCACTGGAGTGACCTAGCGTTCCTTAACTTCCTGGTATAAGATAAGATATGCTTTAAGTACTCTCTAGGCCTCTTTTGTTGTTTTTATCTGTTATGTAAGTTACTGCTAATCTAACCTTAATGATAACCTGTTTATTTAACCCATAAATTAATCATTATGACTCAGTGATAACGTGTTCCCGAGATAGCATTTATCGTGCCTTACATCTCAAGAGAGGTTCCGTGATGCTGGTGAGGGGCTCTTGATCTAGGGAATTGGATCTGTGCTCCAGTTCCCTAAATTAAACCGGAATACCTTCCACATTCCCCACAGGCGCTGTATAATCCTACGGGTTTAGCGCTTCCCCCTGATTATAATAATAATAATTATCCTGCCTTATTAATGATGACATATTTACATAACTCAATAAATCATAATTAAACATTGTAAACAAACCAGGGAATGGATGAAGGTTCAAACCCTACTCCTTCCCTGGTTTATATTTATACAGCACATAAATCAGTGTTTATCCTACCTTAATGATAACTCATTCGTGCAATGTGATTTATCGATTATCCATCATTAATAACAATTATGTGTGTCTACAGCTAGTTCCTTCACCAGCGCCATGGAGACTGGCGGCTTCTTCGGGGGCATCCTGGCTGGTCTGCTCACTGACAAGATGGTCAGAAAGGTACTGCATCCTCTCGTATATAATAATAATAAACTTTTATTTTTACAAGTATACATGTACAAGGTATACAGGCCTAGCTGACATCAGTAAGTAAGTAAGTAAGTAAGTTTATTCAGGTATACACAAATACAGTTACATAGAATTATCATACATAGCAGCATATGTGTAGAGAACCTAGGATAACCCAAAAAAGTCAGACAGAGTGACTTATTTCCATTGGGACATGCTACCGTAGAGAAAGCTTGTTATGCAGGGCATTTTGGGCTAATTAGGTCAATTTTGTGCCCAGGATGCGACCCACACCAGTCGACTAACACCCAGGTATATCACAGGCAGCGACTCTGCTCAATGTCTCTTATAGACAGCTATTCTGCTCCCAACTGTAAAGATAAAGAACGAATCTGTTCATAATTCCATGATAGATTTCTGTTATCACCTTTTTTCAGTCACTGGGCTATTTTACTCTCAGCTTCTCTTACAGATGTAGTGCTACTCTGCTTGAAAGTCTGCAATAGAAGCATTGCTATACTACTCAAAGCCTTTGCAGTAGATACAAGGCTAGTTTACTTTCTACTTCTGCATTAGACAAAACTATTCTGCTCTCAGTTTCTGCAGTAGTTGCGGGGCTGTTCTGTTCTAACCTACCCAACACACAGTGCTATTCTCTTCCTAAATTCTGCAATAGACAGTTTTGTTCTCAGATTTTTTAATGGACTTTGTCATACTTTACTCTCAACTTTTGCAACAGACAGCTATATTCTGTCCTCAACTTCTGCAACAGGCAACTCTATTCTGTCCTCAACTTCTGCAACAGACAGCTCTATTCTGTCCTAACTTCTGCAACAGACAACTCTATTCTCTCCTCAACTTTTGCAACAGACAGCTCTATTCTGTCCTCAACTTCTGCAACAGACAGCTCTATTCTGTCCTCAACTTCTGGAACAGACAGCTCTATTCTGTCCTCAACTTCTGCAACAGACAGCTCTATTCTGTCCTCAACTTCTGCAACAGACAGCTCTATTCTGTCCTAACTTCTGCAACAGACAACTCTATTCTCTCCTCAACTTTTGCAACAGACAGCTCTATTCTGTCCTCAACTTCTGCAACAGACAGCTCTATTCTGTCCTCAACTTCTGCAACAGACAGCTTTATTCTGTCCTCAACTTCTGCAACAGACACAGTTCAGTTTTGCTCTAAGTTAGTGCGGTACAATTTTATTCCACTTTCAACTTCAATAAACAGTCTTCTGTTTTACCTCAACTTTTGTATTAGATAGGCCTATTCTACCATCAGTATTATTGTATTATACATCAGTATCATTGTATTCCACCACCAGTATTATTGTATTATACATCACCATCATTTTATTCCACCAGTATCATTGTATTAGACATCAGGCTTCCATTCTTTTTGTATTCTATCCCTTCTAAGTTGCAAAAAATCTATGATTCATGAAACGTGTGGTACAAACATCCATGATTCATGAGACGTGTGGTACAAACATCCATGATTCATGAAACGTGTGGTACAAACATCCATGATTCATGAGATGTGTGGTACAAACATCCATGATTCATGAAACGTGTGGTACAAACATCCATGATTCATGAAATGTGTGGTACAAACATCCATGATTCATGAAACGTGTGGTACAAACATCCATGATTCATGAGACGTGTAGTACAAACATCAATGATTCATGAGACGTGTGGTACAAACATCCAGGAGATTTAAATACCTTACCACCCTTTATATACAAAAAAGTGTCACAAGTACTATCACCAATCATTGCAACACTCTTTAACAAATCCATTGAATCCTCCACCTTCCCTACAGCTCTCAAAATAGCAAGGGTCACCCCGATCCATAAAGGAGGAGACCAAACAGAGTTGAATAACTATAGGCCAATATCCAATTTACACCCTCTCTCAAAAATCTTCGAAAAATTAATTCATAAACGAATCTACTCCTACCTCATCTCCCAAAACATTCTCAACCCCTGCCAATTTGGATTCAGGCCTAATAAAAATACTAATGATGCTATTATACACATGCTAGAACATATATACACTGCAATAGAGAAAAAAGAAGTCCCACTGGGGATCTTCATTGACTTACGTAAAGCTTTTGATACAGTTGACCATGACTTGCTCCACGTAAAATTGTCACACTATGGTATTAGAGGGCACTCCCTCAACTACCTCAAGTCATACCTCAGCAACAGAAGCCAGTATGTGTATGCAAATGGGGCAAGCTCTTCCGCTCAACCAATTACAGATGGTGTCCCACAGGGAAGTGTCCTTGGCCCTCTTCTCTCTCTCCTATACATAAATGACCTACCAAATGCTTCGCAATTACTCAAACCCACACTATTTGCAGATGACACTACATACGTCTTCTCTCACCCGAGCCCAGTCATGCTAGCCAATACTGTAAACACCGATTTACAGAAAATATCTACCTGGATGAGGACTAACAAACTTACACTAAACATTGACAAAACCTACTTCATTCAGTTTGGTAACAGAGATACAGATGTCCCTCTTAACATAATGATAAACGGATCACCTATCACAAAGCTAACAGAGGGAAAATTCTTAGGAATCCACCTTGATAATAGACTCAAATTTCATACACATATACAACAAATTTCTAAGAAAATTTCCAAGACTGTAGGCATACTATCGAAGATACGGTACTATGTTCTACAGTCAGCCCTCCTGGCCCTTTATCACTCTCTTATTTACCCCTATCTCACCTATGGAATTTGTGCATGGGGCTCAACAACAATTAACCATCTCAGACCACTAATTACCCAACAAAAGGCTGCAGTTAGAATGATAACAAATTCTCACTACAGGCAACACACTCCACCAATATTCAAAACACTAAACCTACTCACCATACAAAACATCCATACTTATTATTGCACCTATTACATACATAGAACACTTAACTCTGATATTAACCCTCCCCTCAAACATCTCCTTGCCAACCTCAACAGAACACATGACCATAACACAAGGCACAGATCACTCTTTGATGTTCCTCGTGTCCATCTCACGCTATGCAAAAACTCAATGCACATTAAAGGCCCTAAAATCTGGAATTCATTACCTGTAAATATAAAAGAAACACTACCTGTTTATAAATTCAGGTCTCTTCTCAAAGATCACTTACTCACTCAAAACCAAATAAATACTGAATAACTGAACCTTATAAATTGTATACCCTATATGTTACTCACAATTATATCACACAAATGTTAAACCTAGGACCCAATCTAACTTTATTATTTTTTTAAATACACTACCTAACAGAATACTCCATTCGACTGAATGTACAACAATGCATGCAGCCATATGACCTGTCTTTGTAATACTCACTTGTGCTTTATAGTTATCTGTTTACAATAATGTTTTATCACTGATTTCATCATTGCTTAGTTAATCTTAAGTTAATTTTAAGCCAGCCCGTAATGCTATGCATATAAGTGGCTTTGGCATGCTGCTCTTACCTGTATTTTTTTTGTACCTCTGTATGTATGCTAAAATTACTAAATAAATAAATAAATAAATTCATGAGACGTGGTACAAACATCCATGATTCATGAGACGTGTGGTACAAATATCCATAATTCACGACAACTCCCACTTTATATAAGATTCTTCATTTTTACAAGCCTACGTCTCTCATTATCACTCTAGTATTCACTTCTTTTATGAGCTCATCTCTAAACAAATTCAACAGCCTGAGTGACATTACACATCCCAGTCTCAGGTCCACTTTTACAAGGCCTTGTTGCCTACTTATCCTAACCAAAAAAACTGGTTACAGGTTTTAGTAAGCTAACTCTTGTTCCATACACGTGCAGTACCTGCCATTTTGTTTCTCTGTCCATCCTGTTATTATATACCTTTACAAAGTCATAAATGTTAACAAGTTTCTTATCCCCGTATACTCATTGTTTCTTAATTGTTTTATGATTTTAAACCTCAGCTAAAACCAGTTCTGTGTCCCTTCATCATTCTACCTGCCACTTTATATATCCATATTCTCATTGTCGCAAAAATATGTAATAACAATAACAAAAAAGGCACAATACAGTGACTGGAATGGTATTGCATTCTTGCTCCTACCCTCTGTGGGCCCTTAGCTCCCTTGCAGTGCTCCTCTTTCTTAGTATTTGACTGGCTCCACCTCCACAATACTACCTTCAACCTCCACTACCACCTCCTGGCCTATGTGTACTCCCTCCTTCTCTCCTTTTCGTCAGTGTGACTTTGTAAATGGTCCAAGTTGGACCGAAATGTCATCATAAGTTCTAAATGTTGGACAGAATAATAACCATGCCACTTATAAATTGAATAGTGGAGATCTTAATACTACTGATTGAGAAAAGGATTTAGGAGTTCTGGTAGGCAGTAATCTAAAACCAAGACAACAGTGCGTTAGTGTTTGCAATAAAGCTAACAGAATCCTTGGCTTCATATCAAGAAGTATAAATAATAGAAGTCCTCAGGTTGTTCTTCAACTCTTTATATCCTTGGTTAGGCCTCATTTTGATTATGCTACTCAGTTCTGGTTACCGTATTACCGAATGGATATAAATGCACTGGAAAACGTATAAAGGAGGATGACAAAGTTGATCCCATGTATTAGAAATCTTCCCTACGAGGATAGACTGAGGCCCTGAATCTGCACTCTCTCGAAAGACGTAGAATTAGGGGGGATATGATCGAGGTGTATAAAAAGAAAACAGGAATAAATAAAGGGGATGTAAATAGCGTGATAAAAATATCCTACTGGCCCATGCGAGGCAGGTCCAAGTCTCCTACCGGCTTAAGCCAATGCCCCAACCTAGTCAGGTCAGGTCACATTCACTTAAGGAAGGAACACGGAAACTGACCTAGTAGCACAAGCTAATCAGGTCCAACTCACACCCACCCACATCCACTCATGCATTTATCTAACCTATTTTTAAAACTACACAACGTTTTAGCCTCTATAACTGTACTCGGGAGTTTGTTCCACTCATCCACAACTCTATTACCAAACCAGTGCTTTCCTATATCCTTCCTAAATCTGAATTTTTCCAACTTAAAACCATTGCTACGAGTTCTGTCTAGGCTAGATATTTTCAGCACGTTATTTACATCCCCTTTATTTTTTCCTGTCTTCCATTTATATACCTCAATCATATCCCCCCTAATTCTATGCCTTTCTAGAGAGTGCAGATTCAGGGCCCTCAGTCTATCCTCATAGGGAAGATTTCTGATTCATGGGATCAACTTTGTCATCCTCCTTTGTACGTTTTCCAGAGCATTTATATCCATTCTGTAATACGGTGACCAAAACTGTGCAGCATAATCTAAACGAGGCCTAACCAAGGATATATAGAGTTGAAGAACAACCTGGGGACTCCTATTATCCATGCTTCTTGATACGAAGCCAAGGATTCTGTTAGCTTTATTACGAACACTAATGCACTATTGTCTTGGTTTCAGATTACTGCTAACCAGAACTCCTAAATCTTTCTCGCAATCCATAATATTAAGATCTACATTATTTAGTTTGTATGTGGCATGGTTATTTTCCTGTCCAACATTTAGAACTTTGCATTTGTCTATATTAAACTGCATCTGCCACTTCTCCGACCACTGCATCAGTCTATTCAAATCTTCCTGGAGTGCTCTAATGTCCTCGTCAAAATGAATTCGACAGCCTATTTTGCTATCATCGGCAAACTTGCTTATGTCGCTCTTTATGCCCTCATCAATGTCGTTTATGTAGATTGTGAACAACAGGGGGCCCAACACTGACCCCTGTGGAACACCGCTTGTGATGCTTCCTCACTCTAATTTCTCCCCATTTATGCAAACTCTCTGCTGCCTATTTGTCAACCATGCCTCTATCCAGGAAAAAAATTCTCCTATTCCATGTGCCTTAATTTTCCTCAATAGTCTCTGATGTGGGACTCTGTCAAAAGCCTTACTGAAGTCCATATACACAATATCATATTCATTACCATGATCTACCTCCTCAAATACCTTAGTGAAAAAAGTTAATAAATTCGTAAGACAGGAACGCTCCTTTGTAAAACCATGCTAAGATTCATTGATCTATGCCTATCAAGATGGCTACGAATTGCCTCGGTAATTATTGATTCCATAAATTTTCCCACTATAGTTCGAAGCCAAGAACCTGTCACCTGCCTTGTAAATAGGTATTACATTTGCCATTTTCCACTTATCAGGCACTATGCCAGTTTGTAGTGATATGTTAAAAAGATTAGCCAAAGGTATGCTAAGTTCCTCTTTACATTCCTTTAACACCCTTGCAAACAGTTCATCAGGGCTTGGGGATTTGTTAGGTTTTAGTTTCTCTATTTGTCTGAGGACCATGTCACTAGTTACCGCAATCGTGCATAGTTTATTATCATCCTGTTCTACATAATCTATTATTTCAGGAATATCGCTAGTATTTTCCTGGGTGAAAACTGAGAGGAAGTAGGTATTGAGAATTTCACACATATCCTTATCACTGTCAGTGATCTGACCAGAGTTACTCTTAAGTGGGCTAGTCTTGTCCCTAATCTTACTTCTGTATACCTGAAAGAACCCTTTTGGGTTAGTCTTTGAATCCCTTGCGACCTTAGCCTCATAATCCCTTTTTGCTTTTCTTATTCCTTTTTTTATTTCTCTCTTTAATTGAATATATTGATTTCTTAACTGCCCATCCCCTCTTTTGATACACCTAAAAATGCCTCTCTTTTGACCAATGAGATGTTTTAATCTATTGTTCATCCATTTGGGGTCATTTTTGTTAGATCTAATTTCCCTACTCGGAACAAAAGTTGTCTGGGCAGCTAGAACTATGCTCTGAAAAACGTCATATAGGCAACCAAGATCACCTACCTGACCTATAGTCAGGACATCCCAATTTAGCCCACCCAGGTAATTTTTCAGTCCCATGAAGTCGGCCAAGCGAAAATCTGGGACAGAGATTTGACTGCAGTTATCTGGGTAATTCCATGATATATTGAAACTAAGTGATTTGTGATCACTTTCCCCAAGCTCATCATTAACCTCAAGATTATTAATTGGTGAATCTTTGTTGGCAAGAACCAAGTCAAGCAGATTGTTTCCTCTAGTTGGTTCTGTCACTAACTATTTTAAAAAGCAATCCTGAACCGTATCAAGAAAGTCACTAAACTCAAGATTTCTTGTCATATTGTTCTAATCAATTTGTCTAAAGTTAAAATCTCCCATTATCACAACATTTTCATATCTAGAATTTCGTCCCATAACAACTTACTGTTATCTAACTTTCTCTGTACTTCTAGCTCTAATATCTGTGAAGTTTCTCATACCTCATGAATTATCCACATCTTTAGTAGTCACATTTTAATTATATTTCTATATCTGTTTTACATATTTTCTTCAATTATGTTATTTTTTCGTGGATCAGGTGAAGACTCGTGGTAACGCGAGGCTGATGGTGGCTGCTACGTTCATGGTGACTTGTGCTGCTGGTGTACACGTGATGCGAGCCTCCCTCACTCCTCACACCTCCCAGGTATGTGTTGCACCTTGTTTTACACTAACTACTTCAGTGTTTTAGTAACTTGCTAGTGTTGCAGCATCTAGGTACAATGTTGTGTTGTAGCGTTGTCTTGTGTCACACAGGTGGTGGTGGTGTCAGTGGTTAGCATGTTGTCAATAGCCAGTGATAACTCGGTATAACGTTGTCATGTGTTACACAGGCAGTGGTATCAGTTGTTGGCATGGTGTTGGGTGCCAGTATGTACGGACCAATCTCCATCTACGGCATCGTGGCGTCAGAGTCCTTCCCCACCCATCTCTCAGGCACTGCACACGCTGTCGTCGCTCTGGCTGCTAATGGTGAGAGCCCTTTGATGTGTGGGTAAGAGGTACCGGATGTGGGTGTGGGTAAGAGGTACTGGGTGTGGGTGTGGGTATTTGTGAGGGCTGTGGAAGGTGTGTCATTAGTAATTTCCTCATCACTCAACCTATCACGTCTAAATACATTCCCACGCCTTAATCCAATGTTCCCACATCTGATCATAATATTTCCTCGTTTAATACATTCCCAATAGTCCCATGTCTGTGTACAACATTCACACGTCTGTGTACAACATTCACACGTCTGTGTACAACATTCACACGTCTGTGTACAACATTCACACGTCTGTGTACAACATTCACACGTCTGTGTACAACATTCACACGTCTGTGTACAACATTCACACGTCTGTGTACAACATTCACACGTCTGTGTACAACATTCACACGTCTGTGTACAACATTCACACGTCTGTGTACAACATTCACACGTCTATGTACAACATTCACACGTCTGTGTACAACATTCACATGTCTGTGTACAACATTCACACGTCTGTGTACAACATTCACATGTCTGTGTACAACATTCACACGTCTGTGTACAACATTCACACGTCTGTGTACAACATTCACATGTCTGTGTGCAACATTCACACATCTGTGTTCAACATTCACACATCTGTGTTCAACATTCACATGTCTGTGTACAACATTCACACGTCTGTGTACAACATTCACATGTCTGTGTGCAACATTCACACATCTGTGTTCAACATTCACACATCTGTGTTCAACATTCACACATCTGTGTTCAACATTCACATGTCTGTACAACATTCACATGTCTGTGTACATCATTCACATGTCTGTGTACAACATTCACATGTCTGTGTACACCATTCACATGTCTGTGTACACCATTCACATGTCTGTGTACACCATTCACATGTCTGTGTACAACATTCACACGTCTGTGTACAACATTCACATGTCTGTGTACAACATTCACACATCTGTGTTCAACATTCACATGTCTGTGTACAACATTCACATGTCTGTGTACAACATTCACATGTCTGTGTACAACATTCACATGTTTGTATAACATTCACACATCTGTGTTCAACATTCACATGTCTGTGTACAACATTCACATGTCTGTGTACAACATTCACATGTCTGTGTACAACATTCACACATCTCTGTTCAACATTCACACGTCTGTGTACAACATTCACATGTCTGTGTACAACATTGAATGTGTACAACATTCACACGTCTGTGTACAGCATTCACATGTCTGTGTACAACATTCACACGTCTGTGTACAACATTCACATGTCTGTGTACAACATTCACACGTCTGTGTACAACATTCATATGTCTGTGTGCAACATTCACATGTCTGTGTACAACATTCACATGTCTGTGTACAACATTCACATGTCTGTGTACAACATTCACATGTCTGTGTACAACATTCACACGTCTGTGTACAACATTCACATGTCTGTGTACAACATTCACACGTCTGTGTACAACATTCATATGTCTGTGTGCAACATTCACACATCTGTGTTCAACACTCACACATCTGTGTTCAACATTCACATGTCTGTGTACAACATTCTCATGTCTGTGTACATCATTCACATGTCTGTGTACAACATTCACATGTCTGTGTACACCATTCACATGTCTGTGTATAACATTCACACATCTGTTTACAACATTCACACGTCTGTGTACAACATTCACATGTCTGTGTACAACATTCACATGTCTGTGTACAACATTCACACATCTGTGTTCAACATTCACATGTCTGTGTACAACATTCACATGTCTGTGTACAACATTCACATGTCTGTGTACAACATTCACATGTCTGTGTATAACATTCACACATCTGTGTACAACATTCACATGTCTGTACACCATTCACATGTCTGTGTACAACATTCACATGTCTGTGTACAACATTCACACGTCTATGTACAGCATTCACATGTCTGTGTACAACATTCACATGTCTGTGTACAACATTCACACGTCTATGTACAGCATTCACACGTCTATGTACAACATTCACATGTCTGTGTACAGCATTCACATGTCTGTGTACAACATTCACACGTCTGTGTACAACATTCACACGTCTGTGTACAGCATTCACATGTCTGTGTACAACATTCACATGTCTGTGTACAACATTCACATGTCTGTGTACAACATTCACACATCTGTGTTCAACATTCACACATCTGTGTACAACATTCACATGTCTGTGTACAACATTCACACGTCTGTGTACAACATTCACACGTCTGTGTACAACATTCACATGTCTGTGTACAACATTCACATGTCTGAGCATCATGTGTTTGTACAAAGAAACTAGAATACCACCTGTACATTGAAGTTTCCAGATTTCCTTGGCAAGGTCCGAGGGTGTCTACACACCTCCCCTCACAGCACGCCCTCGTGTGTGTATGTGCGCGCGCGCGCTAGTGTGGGTGTATGACCCACTTAATATTTGTATTTATAACTCATTACAATTGTGACCAGGTGTGGACGTATCAGTGGTTCATTACTTTGTAATTTATTCATGACTGCAACCATGTATAGGAATGAGGCTGATTCATTACCTTTGTAACTTGCCATGATTGTGACCAGATCTACCAGGAGTTCATTACCTTTGTAACTAGTTCAGCTATCATAACTTTGGGGTCCAGTCCCTGGACCCATTATGTACCTTTGTAATCTTTTGACTACCGCCCACAGGATGGGTATGGGGTGCATAATAAAGATATTAAACTAAACCCTCACAGCACTCCAAAGCCACAAATGCAAGTGATGAGACACATTTGGTCTTTGTCCACTGTGGTGATAACTACATGTATCTCATTTGGACACTGCGCAGTGTGAGTGAACACTTGTGGTTACTGCCACTTCGTATAGTCCCCTGGTCGTCACATCTAAGTATCTCTCACACTGTCCTAACTTTTACTAGTACAGTATTATTTAAATTTGCCTCAGGACAATGTTGTGTTTGTGTTACAGTTGGAGCTGTTGCTGCTGGTTGGCCGCTGAGCTGGGTAGCCAAGACATGGTCATGGAGTGGGGTACTACTGCTGCTGGAGACTATGGCAGCCTCCTCCGTTCTCCTTATCCTCTCCACCTCTTCCAAACACCTCACACCCAAGCTCAAGACAGCCTAAATGAACCTCTCCATGCAGGAATTGTCTTACTACCCAGAAGTCGCGATGTAGTGTTGACACTACCTGGAAGTTCAGACTGCTTACTTGGATGTATTAATATGATCCAAGAGATGATTGGAGAGGCTACTGAATGGACCAGATCTGTGTTATAGCTCACTGACACAAGATCATCCAACTCTCCTGGGATCTTTCAGTTCGTGATCTTAACGCCACTATAACACTAGTAAAATTACTTTATTACATTCGATATATATATTTATTTTCTTAAAGCAAAAATCTATGCTATGCTCCCTTTACCACTTATTTGATTAAGCAATCCATTTCTTGCAATACTTAAGAGTTATTCTAAACTAAAAGCAAATTTCCAGCAATTGCTGCCTCATGAGATACAAATGACAATCTCTGAGTTTAGCACATGCTAAGTAAGGAAATCCAGCAATGGTAGAGTGCATGATGTGCAATTTACAGTGAGGGTGTGTGCCTCAGGGGAAAGAAATGTGTGTATACATTACATGCAAACGTGTATCCACTTAAACTCTTAGTTTAACAACAACTTTCTTGACAACACTCACCCGTGAGGTGTAAGTGGCAGTATACAACAGTCACCTGAGTGGTACAAGAGGCAGCCAGGCCTCAACCCTCACCTGAGAGGTACAAGAGGCAGCCAGGCCTCAACACTCACCTGAGTGGTACAAGAGGCAGCCTGGCCTCAACACTCACCTGAGAGGTACAAGAGGCAGCCAGGCCTCAACACTCACCTGAGTGGTACAAGAGGCAGCCTGGCCTCAACACTCACCTGAGAGGTACAAGAGGCAGCCAGGCCTCAACACTCACCTGAGTGGTACAAGAGGCAGCCAGGCCTCAACACTCACCTGAGAGGTACAAGAGGCAGCCAGGCCTCAACACTCACCTGAGAGGTACAAGAGGCAGCCAGGCCTCAATGCTCACCTGAGAGGTACAAGAGGCAGCCAGGCCTCAACACTCACCTGAGAGGCACAAGAGGCAGCCAGGCCTCAACACTCACCTGAGAGGTACGAGAGGCAGCCAGGCCTCAACACTCACCTGAGAGGTACGAGAGGCAGCCAGTCCTCAACACTCACCTGAGAGGTACAAGAGGCAGCTTGGCCTCAACACTCACCTGAATGGTACAAGAGGCAGCCTGGCCTCAACACTCACCTGAGAGGTACAAGAGGCAGCCAGGCCTCAACCCTCACCTGAGAAGTACAAGAGGCAGTTTGGCCTCAACACTCACCTAAGTGGTACAAGAGGCAGCCTGGCCTCAACACTCACCTGAGAGGTAAAAGAAGCAGCAGCCTGGCCTCAACATTCACCTAAGTGGTACAAGAGGCAGCCAGGCCTCAACACTCACCTGAGAGGTACAAGAGACATCCTGGCCTCAACACTCACCTGAGAGGTAAAAGAAGTGGCAGCCTGGCCTCAACACTCACTTGAGTGGTACAAGAGGTGGCAGCCTGGCCTCAACACTCACCCGAGTGGTACAAGGGGCGGCAGCTTGTCCTCAACACTCACCTGAGTGGTACAAGAGGTGGCAGCCTGGCCTCAACACTTACCTGAGTGGTACAAGAGATGGCAGCCTGGCCTCAACATTCACTTGAGAGGTACAAGAGGCGGCAGCCTGGCCTTAACACTCACCTGAGTGGTACAAGAGGCGGCAGCCTGGCCTCAACACTCACCTGAGTGGTACAAGAGGTGGCAGCCTGGCCTCAACACTCACCTGAGTGGTACAAGAGGCGGCAGCCTGGTCTTAACACTCACCTGAGTGGTACAAGAGGTGGCAGCCTGGCCTCAACACTCACCTGAGTGGTACAAGAGGTGGCAGCCTGGCCTCAACACTCATCTGAGTGGTACAAGAGGCGGCAGCCTGGTCTTAACACTCACCTGAGTGGTACAAGAGGTGGCAGCCTGGCCTCAACATTCACCTGAGAGGTACTAGAGGCAGCCTGGACCAGGGTGAGACCTGGTTGACGACCTGGGTCCTTACCTCACATTCCACCTTACTAGACTAGAGAAATAATTTCCACTAAGGAAACACACACAGTGCGGATCAGAGGAGATGGACATAGTAGTATGTGTAAATTTATTGTAAATGTGTAAAAATAGTGCTCGTAAAATAAAATAATATGTAAATATAATATTATTTTTTTGACAGTGAAAAAGTATTGAGAGCGTGACTGAAGACTGACACCTATATTTGTATATTAATATACTGTATTTACTTATTAAATGCTCGAGGCACATCCCCCTATGAAAAAAGAAGAAAGATGTAAACTAAAGATGATCCATATACAAATGAAGGTAAAGAATCACAGAGCTCCTGAAAGAGGCCAATATATCTGAGATACGGAAGGAGGCACTGGTTAGATTAGAGATTAGATTTTGCCACCGAAGTGACTAGTTTGTGCACCCCATATCCATCCTGTGGACGGTAGCGCAAGAGCATGTGGATATACAAAAGGCCTAGAACTAGGCCCCAAAAGGGTTAACAGGTCTACATATCTACAGTTCACTTATCTGTTACAAGCAAATTTAGGAATTTTGCTTAGTATATCTGGTATCTTATTTTCATTAATAAGATATCTTGACATGTTACATAGGTTATTATACTGTCTGTCTCTGTATTCCTCAGTAAGTGGACAATTAAGCACAAAGTGCTCAAGACAGTGACCATATCCCTGACCACATAATTAGCATTTAGTTTGATCATTATCTGTGTGTCTCCCAAACTGCCAGAAGTACTTGTAACCAAGCCTAAGCCTGGCCACTACAACATCAGTCAGTTCTTGTAACCAAGCCTAAGCCTGGCCACTACAACATCAGTCAGTACTTGTAACCAAGCCTAAGCCTGGCCACTACAACATCAGTCAGTACTTGTAACCAAGCCTAAGCCTGGCCACTACAACATCAGTCAGTTCTTGTAACCAAGCTTAAGCCTGGCCACTACAACATCAGTCAGTACTTGTAACTAAGTCTAAGCCTGGCCACTACAACATCAGTCAGTACTTGTAACTAAGTCTATTAACTAGTCTATGTAACAACGTCTATTAACTAGACTTTCCAACAACATCCAAACTACACTAGTAAGATCAATGGGTCGATAGTGGGAGGCATCATGGCCCGAAGTGCCTACCTGGTTTATGAAAAGACAGAACAATAGCAGTTTTCCATGGATGGGAGGAACTCTTGTGACCAAACAAGATTTAAAAATGTAAGAGGGCTACGAGGGCTGTCGGAAGTAAATGTTGAAGCATACTAATATGAATGCCATCAGGTCCAGCTGCTGACGATCGGCAAATGGGAAGTGTTGACTCAAGTTCTAGATGTGTAAAAGGCACATTATTAGACTCTTCTCTGCTAGAAGAAAAGTCTAAACGTGGTAACTTTTTGGTAGACTTGGAGGAAAGAAATGAGGAGCATAGATGGGGCCCTGAGAGATACAGACAAGATAATTTCCAATTGCTGTAACAACTGTAGACTGTCTACATCGTCTTCACATCTCAACTGCTCCTGCCAACTTTTCTGTACACGACTGAAGAAGCCTACTGTATATGCGAAACTTTTTGGAATAAAGATGCCTAACTGTTGCATGTGTATTACCTACCAACCTGTCGGTATTGTTTACCATTTTGATATTCAGGATTTACAATGCTGACACCAGCAACCCTAAGAACGGGAGATGGATCTAGAGAATATTTGCCTCTCAGCTTCTGCAATTTTTTACAAACTGCACTCATAGAGGAAGTGCAAGTGACATTAGAAACAATCCCACCAACAAGTGCATTTTGCATTTTGTTGGGCAACTGCGTTTGCTTGCTTTAAATCAAAGCGTTACCCTGTGGCCCTACTGTAGGCCCCACATATAATCAAGGAGTTGGCCCAGGGCATCACCAGACCTCTGCACACCACTGATCGGCCCCTATGCAGCACGTTTCAGACGCACTGCATGAACACAAGTAAGATAACACCAAGGCACACGTTTCTGAGAGTCCTTACTCGAGGTTTGAGGGATTGTATTTGAAGCTACAGTTAAAACAGAGGTCGTAAATAATTGTAATAGGCTATTAGCTCATCATTAAAAGATAAAGGAGAAGGTTCCTCACTAAAAACTGACGCAAGTAAAGGGCCCAATTTGCCCGTTCAAACTGCCAACGTGGGCTACAAAGTTGAGAATGTGAATGGGAAGTAAGGAGAGTAGGAAAATGATCACAGTCCAGGTAAAGCCAAGTGCAGTTGAAGAGGAGAAATTTGAGAGATGTATGCATGTGTGTTTGAGTGCGAAGGTCAAAATGAGTGGGAGTACTTGTATTTAAAACATGGAGAGGAAAAGAAGCAAGAAAAGTCTCTAACTGATCACCATAAGAGTCACAGTGAGGAAATGATGAGCATTAAAATCACCTAATAAGAGGAGAGGTGGAGGTTGAGAAGAAACCAGAAATTCAACGTCATGAATAGATAATGGAAGAGGAGAACGATACAAAGAGCAGATACGGATTGCAGTATAACGCAGTGAAGTATGAACAAAGAAGCGTACAAGAAGTGAACTTTCATTCAAAGTCCCACCGGAAAGGGATCCAATGAATGCAATAAGATACATGCGGAGATGGTTTCAATTGTTTCAGAAGAGAGAGAAGCTGCAGGAAGCATAGTGTCGGAGGTAGAGAATGTAGGTTGAGTAAAGCTTGGAGAGACAATGGAAGTTACCGAAGAAGTGGGAGACGAGATGTTAGAGATATCTTGTGAAGAAATTTGAGCGGGGACAGGATAAGAAGTGTACGAGAGGGTAGATGAACCTCCACAACAAGGACACATACAATAAGAGCTGAAGGTCTAGGCCCAGATACAGGAAAAGTAAAATGTTTGGGAATGATATGTGATTGAGGGGTTAAAGAATATTTGTACTTTGGTGAAGTTTTAGACTTTGGAGAAGTAGGGATGTGAGGTAATGGCTTGTTGTGGGAGATCTTACAGACGTAGAAACATGCAAGCGAGAAGACGATAGTAGGACATGACGAGGTAGGAACCTCAGAGCCTAGGACTGCAAAAGTGTTAGATACAGAGGTGACTGTGGAATTTGTGACTACAGAGGAGATTGTGGAGGCTGTCTAGAAACTCTGGAATAAGAAAGCCATGGAAGTCTCCCTTGGAGGCGAAGATGGGAGACTGCCATGGCGTAAGAGAAACCCATTTTCTCTTTGAGACAATGGAGTTCTCGTAGCTTTAAGAAACCTTTTCAACGGCAAGTATAAGCTGGGTGAGCCTCATTACAATTAAGGCAAGAGGGAGGTTGGCTACAGGATGGATTGCTATGGTCAGCAGCAACACAGACTGGGCATTCTGCCATACACCTGCAATGTTTTACTAGGTGGCCAAAGCGCCAGCAATTTCTACATTATTGTGGTATAGGGATCAATTCCCGTACTTGTAAATGGTCCCCCGCAATATAAACAGAGGATGGAAGTTCACGGCAGTCAAAGGTTAACTCAGCTATATTACAGGAATAACATCACCGACCGCCAGGTAAGTGTCCACTTTAAGAACTAGAAGGTCCTGGAGCTTACACTCACCCAAGTGATATATGTATAAAATTATTTATATTGTTATTGCCTTATTAATCTTAAGTTTGCCCGAAATACTCTGCATATATACAGGATTTTTGCATGTACACCTAAATGTCATTCACCATTGTACAAACCTTGTATTATTATTATTATTATTATTATTATTATTATTATTATTATTATTATTATTATTATTAATAATAATAATAATAATAATAATAATAATAATAATAATAATACTCCTGGGTAGCAAAGTTTGGTTAAGGCGTTAAGTTTAGAGACCCTTAACAACTCCCAACAATAACCAGTGTTGCTGCTGCTGTTCTGCCATGCTGTATAGTCCTTGTGGCTTAGCGCTTCTCTTTTATTATAATAATAACGCTGCTGTTCTGTTGCTGTTCTTAATGGTGCTGCTCCACTGCTGTTGCTGTTTCTCTTGACGGTAATATATTCAAATTCATCCGTTTATGGCTTCTTCAGCGGTGTATAGCCCTTGTGGTTTAGCGCTTCTTTTTGAGTATAATAATAATATGGCTTCTTTGTTCCAGATATGAGAGTGATTACTGCTGTATGATGTGTACCATGATGGTGTGTACCATATGTACCATGATGGTGTGTACCATGATGGTGTGTACCGTGATGGTGTGTACCATGGTGTGTACCATGATGGTGTGTACCATATGTACCATGATGGTGTGTACCATGATGGTGTGTACCGTGATGGTGTGTACCATGGTGTGTACCATGATATGTACCATGATGGTGTGTACCATATGTACCATGATGGTGTGTACCATGATGGTGTGTACCGTGATGGTGTGTACCATGATGGTGTGTACCATGATGGTGTGTACCATATGTACCATGATGGTGTGTACCATGATGGTGTGTACCGTGATGGTGTGTACCATGGTGTGTACCATGATGGTGTGTACCGTGATGGTGTGTACCATGGTGTGTACCATGATGGTGTGTACCATGATGGTGTGTACCATGATGGTGTGTACCGTGATGGTGTGTACCACGGTGTGTACCATTATGGTGTGTATCATGATGTGTACCATGATGGTGTGTACCGTGATGGTGTGTACCATGATGGTGTGTACCGTGATGGTGTGTACCATGGTGTGTACCATGATGGTGTGTACCATGATGGTGTGTACCGTGATGGTGTGTACCACGGTGTGTACCATTATGGTGTGTACCATGATGTGTACCATGATGGTGTGTACCACGGTGTGTACCATGATGGTGTGTACCATGATGTGTACCATGATGGTGTGTACCATGATGTTGTGTACCATGGTGTGTACCATGATGGTGTGTACCATGATGGTGTGTACCATGGTGTGTACCATGATGTGTACCATGATGGTGTGTACCATGATGGTGTGTACCATGGTGTGTACCATGATGTGTACCATGATGGTGTGTACCATGGTGTGTACCATGATGTGTACCATGATGGTGTGTACCATGATGGTGTGTACCATGATGGTGTGTACCATGATGGTGTGTACCATGATGGTGTGTACCATGATGGTGTGTACCATGATGATGTGTACCATGGTGTGTACCATGATGGTGTGTACCATGATGGTGTGTACCATGATGGTGTGTACCATGATGGTGTGTACCATGATGCGTACCATGATGGTGTGTACCATGATGGTGTGTACCATGGTGTGTACCATGATGTGTACCATGATGGTGTGTACCATGATGGTGTGTACCATGATGGTGTGTACCATGGTGTGTACCATGATGTGTACCATGATGGTGTGTACCATGGTGTGTACCATGATGTGTACCATGATGGTGTGTACCATGATGGTGTGTACCATGATGTGTACCATGATGGTGTGTACCATGTGTACCATGGTGTGTACCATGGTGTGTACCATGATGTGTACCATGATGGTGTGTACCATGATGTGTACCATGATGGTGTGTACCATGATGTGTACCATGATGGTGTGTACCATGATGGTGTGTACCACGGTGTGTACCATGATGGTGTGTACCATGATGGTGTGTACCATGGTGTGTACCATGATGGTGTGTACCATGATGGTGTGTACCATGATGGTGTGTACCATGGTGTGTACCATGATGGTGTGTACCATGATGGTGTGTACCATGATGGTGTGTACCATGATGGTGTGTACCATGATGGTGTGTACCATGATGGTGTGCACCATGATGGTGTGTACCATGATGGTGTGTACCATGGTGTGTACCATGATGGTGTGTACCATGATGGTGTGTACCATGGTGTGTACCATGATGGTGTGTACCATGATGGTGTGTACCATGATGGTGTGTACCATGATGGTGTGTACCATGATGGTGTGTACCATGATGTGTACCATGATGGTGTGTACCATGATGTGTACCATGATGGTGTGTACCATGATGTGTACCATGATGGTGTGTACCATGATGTGTACCATGATGGTGTGTACCATGGTGTGTACCATGATGGTGTGTACCATGATGTGTACCATGATGGTGTGTACCATGATGATGTGTACCATGATGATGTGTACCATGATGGTGTGTACCATGGTGTGTACCATGATGGTGTGTACCATGATGTGTACCATGATGGTGTGTACCATGGTGTGTACCATGATGGTGTGTACCATGATGTGTACCATGGTGTGTACCATGATGGTGTGTACCATGATGATGTGTACCATGATGGTGTGTACCATGATGGTGTGTACCATGATGGTGTGTACCATGATGGTGTGTACCATGGTGTGTACCATGGTGTGTACCATGATGGTGTGTACCATGATGGTGTGTACCATGGTGTGTACCATGATGTGTACCATGATGGTGTGTACCATGATGGTGTGTACCATGATGGTGTATACCATGATGGTGTATACCATGATGGTGTGTACCATGGTGTGTACCATGATGTGTACCATGATGGTGTGTACCATGATGGTGTGTACCATGGTGTGTACATTGGTGTGTACCATGATCTTGTGTACCATGATGTGTACCATGATGGTGTTTATCTGGAGTTTATCTGGAGAGAGTTCCGGGGGTCAACGCCCCCGCGGCCCGGTCTGTGACCAGGCCTCCTTAGGTCAGTGTCCCAGGATGCGACCCACACCAGTCGACTAACACCCAGGTACCCATTTTACTGATGGGGAACATAGACAACAGGTGGAAAGAAACACGTCCAATGTTTCTACTCTGGCTGGGAATCGAACCCAGGCCCTCACCGTGTGAAGCGAGAGCGTTAACCACCAGGCCACCAGATGGTGTGTACTATGATGGTGTGTACCATGGTGTACCATGATGGTGTGTACCATGATGTGTACCATGATGGTGTGTACCATGATGGTGTGTACCATGATGGTGTGTACATTGGTGTGTACCATGATGGTGTGTACCATGATGGTGTGTACCATGATGGTGTGTACCATGATGGTGTGTACCATGATGTGTACCATGATGGTGTGTACCATGATGGTGTGTACCATGATGGTGTGTACCATGATGTGTACCATGATGGTGTGTACCATGATGGTGTGTACCATGATGGTGTGTACCATGATGGTGTGTACCATGATGGTGTGTACCATGATGTGTACCATGATGGTGTGTATCATGATGGTGTGTACCATGATGTGTACCATGATGGTGTGTACCATGATGGTGTGTACCATGATGGTGTGTACCCTGATGGTGTGTACCATGATGGTGTGTACCATGATGTGTACCATGGTGTGTATGATGGTGTGTACCATGGTGTGTACCATGATGGTGTGTACCATGATGATGGCATGTACCATGATGGTGTGTACCATGATGTGTACCATGATGGTGTGTACCATGATGGTGTGTACCATGATGGTGTGTACCATGTTTACCATGATGGTGTGTACCATGTGTACCATGATGGTGTGTACCATGATGGTGTGTACCACAGTGTGTACCATGATGGTGTGTACCATGATGGTGTGTACCATGATGGTGTGTACCATGATGGTGTGTACCATGATGGTGTGTACCATGATGGTGTGTACCATGATGTGTACCATGATGGTGTGTACCATGATGGTGTGTACCATGATGGTGTGTACCATGATGGTGTGTACCATGATGGTGTGTACCGTGATGTGTACCATGATGGTGTGTACCATGATGGTGTGTACCATGATGGTGTGTACCATGATGTGTACCATGATGGTGTGTACCATGATGTGTACCATGATGTGTACCATGGTGTGTACCATGATGGTGTGTACCATGATGGTGTGTACTGTGATGTGTACCATGATGGTGTGTACCATGATGGTGTGTACCATGATGGTGTGTACCATGATGTGTACCATGGTGTGTACCATGATGTGTACCATGATGGTGTGTACCATGGTGTGTACCATGATGGTGGCCTGTACACTGCAGAGTCACTTGTTTACACAGAACTGCTAAATGCCTCAAATGATGTAGTGGAAGTTTTAGCAGTAAAGGTCGAGAACCAAAACCTAGTCATTGTGGTAGTCTACAAGCCTCCGGATGCAACATCCCAGCAATTCCAGGAACAGCTGTTAAAAATTGACCACTGTCTGGAAAATCTTCCAGCTCCTGCACCCAACATCTTGCTCCTGGGGGATTTCAACTTAAGGCACCTAAAATGGAGGAATAAAGCAAATAATATTGTTGCAGTAATAACACCATGAGGCAGCTCTGATGAAAACTCACACTCACACGAGCTTTTAAATCTCTGCACAAAATTCAATTTAAACCAGCAAATAATAGAGCCTACTAGACTGGAGAATACACTAGACCTCATCTTCACTAACAATGATGATCTGATAAGAAATGTCACCATATCATAAACAATATACTCAGATCACAACATAATTGAGGTTCAGACATGTATGCGTGGAGCCCCAGATCGACATAATGAGACTAGTCACGAGGGAGCATTCACCAAATTCAATAACAAAAACATAAAGTGGGACCAAGTAAACCAAGTCCTAACCGATATAAGCTGGGAAGATATACTAAGCAACACAGACCCCAACGTATGCCTAGAACAGATTAACTTGGTGGCACTCGATGTATGCACAAGGCTTATTCCTCTAAGAAAAAGGAGTAGATGTAAAATAGAAAGAGACAGGCGCTCCCTTTACAGGCGACGGAAAAGAATAACAGAGCGGCTAAAAGAGATCAATATATCTGAAATGCGTAGGGAGACACTGGTCAGAGAAATAGCAAGCATCGAACTCAAGCTAAAGGAATCTTATAGGAGTCAGGAATCGCGGGAAGAACTAAAAGCCATAAATGAAATCGAAAGAAACCCAAAGTATTTCTTCTCCTATGCCAAATCAAAGTCGAGAACAACATCCAGTATTGGGCCCCTACTTAAACAAGATGGGTCCTACACAGATGACAGCAAGGAAATGAGTGAGCTACTCAAGTCCCAATATGACTCAGTTTTTAGCAAGCCGCTAACCAGACTGAGAGTCGAAGATCAAAACGAATTTTTTATGAGCCACAAAATTTGGTTAACACAAGTCTATCCAATGTTATCCTAACGCCAAATGACTTCGAACAGGCGATAAATGACATGCCCATGCACTCTGCCCCAGGGCCAGACTCATGGAACTCCGTGTTCATCAAGAACTGCAAGAAGCCCCTATCACGAGCCTTTTCCATCCTGTGGAGAGGGAGCATGGACACGGGGGTCGTCCCACAGTTACTAAAAACAACAGACATAGCCCCACTCCACAAAGGGGGCAGTAAAGCAACAGCAAAGAACTACAGACCGATAGCACTAACATCCAATATCATAAAAATCTTTGAAAGGGTCCTAAGAAGCAAGATCACCACCCATCTAGAAACCCATCAGTTACACAACCCAGGGCAACATGGGTTTAGAACAGGTCGCTCCTGTCTGTCTCAACTATTGGATCACTACGACAAGGTCCTAAATGCACTAGAAGATAAAAAGAATGCAGATGTAATATATACAGACTTTGCAAAAGCCTTCGACAAGTGTGATCATGGCGTAATAGCGCACAAAATGCGTGCTAAAGGGATAACAGGAAAAGTCGGTCGATGGATCTATAATTTCCTCACTAACAGAACACAGAGAGTAGTCGTCAACAGAGTAAAGTCCGAGGCAGCTACGGTGAAAAGCTCTGTTCCACAAGGCACAGTACTCGCTCCCATCTTGTTCCTCATCCTCATATCCGACATAGACAAGGATGTCAGCCACAGCACCGTGTCTTCCTTTGCAGATGACACCCGAATCTGCATGACAGTGTCTTCCATTGCAGACACTGCAAGGCTCCAGGCGGACATCAACCAAATCTTTCAGTGGGCTGCAGAAAACAATGTGAAGTTCAACCATGAGAAATTTCAATTACTCAGATATGGTAAACACGAGGAAATTAAATCTTCATCAGAGTTCAAAACTAATTCTGGCCACAAAATAGAGCGAAACACCAACGTCAAAGACCTGGGAGTGATCATGTCGGAGGATCTCACCTTCAAGGACCATAACATTGTATCAATCGCATCTGCTAGAAAAATGACAGGATGGATAATGAGAACCTTCAAAACTAGGGAGGCCAAGCCCATGATGACACTCTTCAGGTCACTTGTTCTATCTAGGCTGGAACATTGCTGCACACTAACAGCACCTTTCAAGGCAGGTGAAATTGCTGACCTAGAAAATGTACAGAGAACCTTCACGGCGCACATAACGGAGATAAAACACCTCAATTACTGGGAGCGCTTGAGGTTCCGGAACCTGTATTCCCTGGAACGCAGGCGGGAGAGATACATGATTATACAGTGGACCCCCGGTTAACGATCACCTCCAAATGCGACCAATTATGTAAGTGTATTTATGTAAGTGCGTTTGTACGTGTATGTTTGGGGGTCTGAAATGGACTAATCTACTTCACAATATTCCTTATGGGAAAAAATTCGGTCAGTACTGGCACCTGAACATACTACTGGAATGAAAAAAGTTCGTTAACCGGGGGTCCACTGTATACACCTGGAAAATCCTAGAGGGACTAGTACCGAACTTGCACACGAAAATCACTCACTACGAAAGCAAAAGACTTGGCAGACGATGCAACATCCCCCAATGAAAAGCAGGGGTGTCACTAGCACGTTAAGAGACCATACAATAAGTGTCAGGGGCCCGAGACTGTTCAACTGCCTCCCAGCATACATAAGGGGGATTACCAACAGACCCCTGGCAGTCTTCAAGCTGGCACTGGACAAGCACCTAAAGTCGGTTCCTGACCAGCCGGGCTGTGGCTCGTATGTTGGTTTGCGTGCAGCCAGCAGCAACAGCCTGGTTGATCAGGCTCTGATCCACCAGGAGGCCTGGTCACAGACCGGGCCGCGGGGGCGTTGACCCCCGGAACTCTCTCCAGGTAAACTCCAGGTTCCGTGATGATGTGCACCATGATAGTGTGTAACATGATGATGTGTACCATGATGGTGTGTACCATGGTGTGTACCATGGTGTGTACCATGATGGTGTGTACCGTGATGATGTGTACCATGATGGTGTGTACCATGATGTGTACCATGATGGTGTGTACCGTGATGATGTGTACCATGATGGTGTGTACCGTGATGATGTGTACCATGATGGTGTGTACCATGATGTGTACCATGATGGTGTGTACCATGGTGTGTACCATGATGGTGTGTACCATGATGTGTACCATGATGTTTACCATGATGTGTACCATGATGGTGTGTACCATGATGGTGTGTACCATGATAGTGTGTACCATGATGGTGTGTACCATGATGGTGTGTACCATGATGGTGTGTACCATGATGGTGTGTACCATGATGGTGTGTACCATGATGTGTACCGTGACGATGTGTACCATGATGGTGTGTACCATGATGATGTGTACCATGATGGTGTGTACCATGATGGTGTGTACCATGATGGTGTGTACCATGATGGTGTGTACCATGATGGTGTGTACAATGATGGTGTGTACCATGATGGTGTGTACTGTGGTGTGTACCATGATGGTGTGTACCATGATGGTGTGTACCATGATGGTGTGTACCATGATGGTGTGTCATGATGGTGTGTACCATGAGGGTGTGTACCATGAGGGTGTGTACCATGATGGTGTGTACTGTGGTGTGTACCATGGTGTGTACCATGATGGTGTGTACCATGATTGTGTACCATGATGGTGTGTACCATGGTGTGTACCATGATGGTGTGTACCATGATGTGTACCATGATGTGTACCATGATGGTGTGTACCATGATGGTGTGTACCATGATGGTGTGTACCATGATGGTGTGTACCATGATGGTGTACCATGATGGTGTGTACCATGATGGTGTGTACCATGATCGTGTGTCATGATGATGTGTGTCATAATGGTGTGTACCATGATGGTGTGTACCATGATGGTGTGTACCATGATGTGTACCATGGTGTGTACCATGATGGTGTGTACCATGATGGTGTGTAGCATGATGGTGTGTACCATGATGGTGTGCACCATGATGGTGTGTGTCATGATGGTGTGTGTCATGATGGTGTGTACCATGATGTTGTGTACCATGATGGTGTGTACCATGATGGTGTGTACCATGATGGTGTATACCATGTGTACCATGGTGTGTACTATGATGGTGTGTACCATGGTGTGTACCATGATGTGTACCATGATGGTGTGTGTCGTGATGGTGTGTACCATGATGGTGTGTACCATGATGTGTACCATGGTGTGTACCATGATGGTGTGTACCATAATGGTGTGTGTCATGATGGTGTGTGTCATGATGGTGTGTACCATGATGGTGTGTGTCATGATGGTGTGTGTCATGATGGTGTGTACCATGATGGTGTGTGTCATGATGGTGTGTGTCATGATGGTGTGTACCATGATGGTGTGTGTCATGATGGTGTGTACCATGATGGTCTGTACCATGATGTATACCATGGTGTGTACCATGATGGTGTGTACCATGATGGTGTGTACCATGATGTGTACCATGATGGTGTGTACCTTGATGGTGTGTACCATGATGGTGTGTGTCATGGTGTGTACCATGATGGTGTGTACCATGATGGTGTGTACCATGATGATGTGTACCATGGTGTGTATCATGATGGTGTGTACCATGATGTGTACCATGGTGTGTACCATGATGGTGTGTACCATGATGTGTAACATGGTGTGTAGCATGATGGTGTGTACCATGATGGTGTGTACCATGATGGTGTGTACCATGATGGTGTGTACCATGGTGTGTACCATGATGGTGTGTACCATGATGGTGTGTACCATGTGTACCATGGTGTGTACCATGATGGTGTGTACCATGATGGTGTGTACCATGGTGTGTACCATGATGGTGTGTACCATGATGGTGTGTACCATGATGGTGTGTACCATGGTGTGTACCATGATGGTGTGTACCATACCATGATGATGTGTACCATGGTGTGTACCATGATGGTGTGTCATGGTGTGTCATGGTGTGTACCATGATGGTGTGTACCATGATGGTGTGTCATGATGGTGTGTACCATGATGGTGTGTCATGATGGTGTGTACCATGATGGTGTGTACCATTATGGTGTGTACCATGATGGTGTGTACCATGATGGTGTGTACCATGATGGTGTGTACCGTGATAGTGTGTACCGTGATGGTGTGTGTCATGATGGTGTGTACCATGATGGTGTGTACCATGATGGTGTGTACCATGATGGTGTGTGTCGTGATGGTGTGTACCATGATGGTGTGAACCATGATGGTGTGAACCATGATGGTTTGTACCATGATGGTGTGTACCATGATGGTGTGTACGTGATGGTGTGTTTCGTGATGGTGTGTACCGTGATGGTGTGTACCGTGATGGTGTGTACCGTGATGGTGTGTACCGTGATGGTGTGTACCGTGATGGTGTGTACCGTGATGGTGTGTACCGTGATGGTGTGTGTCGTGATGGTGTGTACCGTGATGGTGTGTGTCATGATGGTGTGTACCGTGATGGTGTGTACCGTGATGGTGTGTACCATGATGGTGTGTACCATGATGGTGTGTACCATGATGGTATGTACCGTGATGGTGTGTACCATGATGGTGTGTACCATGATGGTGTGTGTCATGATGGTGTGTACCGTGATGGTGTGTGTCATGATGGTGTGTACCCTGATGGTGTGTACTGTGATGGTGTGTACCGTGATGGTGTGTGTCATGATGGTGTGTACCGTGATGGTGTGTACCGTGATGGTGTGTACCGCGACGGTGTGTACCGCGACGGTGTGTACCGCGACGGTGTGTACTGCGACGGTGTGTACCGCGACGGTGTGTACCACGACGGTGTGTACCGCGGCGGTGTGTACCGCGACGGTGTGTACTGCGACGGTGTGTACCGCGACTGTGTGTACCGCGACTGTGTGTACCGCGACGGTGTGTACTGCGACGGTGTGTACCGCAACAGTGTGTACTGCGACAGTGTGTTCCGCGACGGTGTGTAGTGCGACGGTGTGTAGTGCGACGGTGTGTGCGACAATGGTGTGTGCCACGATGGTGTGTGCCACGATGGTGTGTGCCACTATGGTGTGTGCCACAATGGTGTGTGCCATGGTGTGTGCCATGATAGTGTGTGCCACGATGGTGTGTGCCACAATGGTGTGTGCCACTGTGGTGTGTGCCATGGTGTGTGCCACTATAGTGTGTGCCACTATAGTGTGCACCACAATGGTGTGTGCCACAATGGTGTGTGCCACAGTGGTGTGTGCCACGATGGTGTGTGCCACTATGGTGTGTGCCATGGTGTGTGCCACGATAGTGTGTGCCACAATGGTATGTGCCACAATGGTGTGTGCCATTATGTGTGCCACTATAGTGTGTGCCACAATGGTGTGTGCCATGATGGTGTGCACCATGATGGTGTGCACCAGGAAGGTGGTGAAGGTCTCTTGATCCAAGATCATGATGTTTACCATGATCGTGGTGAAGTGCTCTTGATCCAAGACCGTGATGTGTACCATGATGGTGGTGAAGTGCTCTTGATGCAAGACCATGTTTACCATGATGGTGGTGAAGTGCTCTTGATCCAAGACCATGATGTGTACCATGATGGTGGTGAAGTGCTCTTGATCCAAGACTATGATGTGTACCGTGATGGTGGTGAAGTGCTCTTTATCCAAGACCATGATGTGTACCATGATGGTGGTGAAGTGCACTTGATCCAAGACCATGATGTGTACCATGATGGTGGTGAAGTGCTCTTGATCCAAGACCATGATGTGTACCATGATGGTGGTGAAGTGCTCTTGATCCAAGACCATGATGTATACCAGGATGGTGGTAAAGGTCTCTTGATCCAAGACCATGATGCATACCATGATGCTGGTGAAGTGCTCTTGATCCAAGACCATGATGTTTACCATGATTACTCAGAGTAAACAATAACATAACCACCTTTAACTACAATGTCAGATCCTTGAGCAAACATGACGACCTCACAGCATTACTCAATTCCATTCATTCCAATATATCAATCATCACACTCACAGAAACCTGGCTTAAACCTGATATTGCAGATGGTCTTTATTCATGCACTATGGTATCAGAGGCCACTCCTTCAACTACCTAAAGTCATACCTTAGTAGCAGAATTCAATATGTGTACACAAATGGTGCAAACTCTTCCACCCAACCAATCACAATAGGAGTCCCACAGGGAACTGTACTTGGACCACTCCTCTTTCTCATCTACATCAATGATCTACCGAATGCATCAAAGCTACTCAAACCCATATTATTTGCAGATGACACTACATACGTCTTCCCCCACCCAAACCCAGTCATACTTGCCAACACTGTCAATGCCGAATTGCAGAAAATATCTGCCTGGATGATGACTAATAAACTTAACCTGAATACCGATAAAACCTATTTCATTCAGTTTGGAAACAAAGCTGAAAATGTTCCACTTAACATAATGCTAAACAGATCACCAGTCACAAGACTCACAGAGGGAAAATTTCTAGGTATCCACCTTGACAGTAGCCTTAAGTTCCAGACACATAAACAACAAATCACCAAGAAGATCTCCAAGACTGTAGGCATACTATCAAAGATAAGGTACTACGTTCCAGTCAGCTCTCCTGGCACTGTACCATTCACTCATCTACCCTTATCTCACATATTGAATTTGTGCATAGGGATCAACAACATTAAATCACCTAAGACTTCTAATAACCCAGCAAAAGGCAGCAGTCAGAATGATGATAAATTCCCACTCCTGACAGCATACTCCACCAATTTTCAAAAGTCTAAATTTGCTCACCATTAAGAACATCCATACTTATTCATGTGCCTACTACATACACAGAACAATACACGCATTAACCGGGATGTCTCTTTCCATCATTTGGCTGGATAATAGAATTTGTTAAATATATATAGAGAGTTATGTAGCCAGACTTGAGGCTAGGATGTGGGAAGCACCATTCCTGTGCTTTGTCAGACGAGAATATTGCAGTTAAAGAGACATTGTTGGGTATGTTTCCTTTAGCCATCAGGTCAGTTTGCCTTGTCAGTGTGTTTCAAAAATTAATATCCAATAACTCATGGTGTAATGGCTGTTAAGTGTAGTTACTTGATGCAAGGAGAAGAGCTTGGTTATACAAGGATGGAAGTTGGTTAGTTTAATATCTTTATTATGCGCCCTATATCCATCATGTGGGTGCACAAATATAGAGAACACCTTTTACACATAGCTTTATATGTGATACTTAATATTTCCACTGGAAAAATTTTACTTTAATTCTGTTTATATTTTTTATATTTGCTATTATCATGTAGACAGGTGAAGAGTTCTATACTACAGATGTTGATGCTGTTCTCTAATTGTGCTGATGACACACTTGCTTTTCATTGGGCTTCTTATAATTTTAAATATTATTTCTTGTTTTAAAGATAATTTCTGGAATTTGATAGTGTTTGCCTCTTTTAATTCTTTTCTTTTCTTTTTAGGCTTGAAATTAAGGCTAAATGTTGCTACACAAAGCTCTGATAAGAATAAGAGGAATACCACAAGAGAGACTTTCATACCAGAAGGTCTCTACCCTGGCACTGTTAATGAGACACCACCAGACATGTCAGTGTGTGTATCACTGGTCTCCTACACCACTGATGCCTAACACGCTGCTGCCAGGTCAAGCAGTATCTAAACTTTCTCAAACACGTTTGTGTGCCTGCAATCTCTCACTTGCTGGATTGCAGTCATCATCAACATTTCCGAGTTTTCATAGATCACAATTACTTCCAATATTTGCTAATGTTCTGCAGAAAGCTGAATACTTGTTCCCTAACAGAAAAAGCAGTTATTGGGCAAAAAGGCCATGGCATAAGACTGGTGTCAGAAAAATTCATACTAGTGATTGTAGGAAGGATATTCCAGAGTATTTACAAGGCAGCATAAGTGAAGTGGCCAGTGTGGACAACGATCTGTTTGACAATGACGAGGTGAAGGATGATCTCTATCATGACATGGAAGATGACATTATTGACTTCTTTACCTCGCATCTTATATCGTACGAGGAGACGGATACAAGCTTCAGTGTACATTGCCCAGCTTGTTCAACTAAGGAAGGTGATACACAAGTGCAAGAGATATTTGTGGATAAAAATTCAGGTTAGTAAAATAATAATAATAATATAGTTTATTGCAATATAATGTACATATTAAACAAATTGTTAATGAAGAGCTTGCAAAAGTAGCAACCTGGATGACTATCAATAAACTTACACTGAACATAGACATTGTTTGGGAGTAGAGCAAGTGAGGTTGAATTAAACATTATTCATAACAACATCCTTATTGCTAAACATAACGAGGGAAAATTCCTGGGTCTACACCTTGACCATGATGGTGTGTACCACGGTGTGTTCCACCCATATCCAGCACACAACAAAAAAAGTATCTACAACAATTGACATCCTCTCAGAGATATGTTACTGTGTGACACACACAGCACTACTTGCACTATACCATTCGCTGATCTACCCCTACCTCAACTGTGCTGTTTGTGTCTGGGGTTCCATAATGACAAATCACCTAAGCCAGTAATAACCGAACAAAAAGCTGCAGTGTGAAAGATCACACAATTCACAGCTAAGCAACACTCCCCACCCCTCCTCACTTTTCAAAAGACCTAAACCTACTCACTGTACAAGACATTCACTCGTACTACTCTGCCACCTACATTTACAGAACAATTAATTCTAATATAAATCCCGACCTGAAGCGCTTTCTTGACAGTTGCAATAGGACCCATGGACACAATAATAGGCACAGAAATCTCTATGACATTCCCTGTGTCAGGCTAAATCTTTTCAGAAACTCAGTGTACATTAAAGGGCCCAAAATCTGGAAAACTCTGCCAGAAATCTCCAGTACCATTTGCTCAATATCATGAACTTGGTTAAAAAATTATAATCAATATATACATACTACTCTCAATATCTGTAATCATCCGGGGTCTCAGACTTTTCAACATCTTGCCAGAAGATATCGGAAACACTGCTGGAACAAGTGTAGAAGCCTTCAAGAGGAAACTGGACAAGTATCTTCACCAGGTGCCAGATCAGCCAGGCTGTGATGGATATGTGGGGCAGTGGGCCTCCAGCAGCAACAGCCTGGTTGACCAGGCAAGCATCAGACGAGCCTGGCCCATGGCCGGGCTCAGAGAGTAGATAAACTCGAAACTCTTCAAAGGTATATCAGAGGTATCCTCTCATATGTTAATTATTCTATTGTGTCCACTTTAGTTTAACCCGTTAACTGTCCAAAAGTAGATCTACGTTCTCTCGCCCAGCGCTCCAAATATTTTGAAAAAAAAAAAGAAAAATTAATTAAAGAGGGCAATTTTCTGTGTAATAAGACCACAAAATTTTTTTAGAACCCATACTTATATAATGGCTTGTTTTGGTAGGCTGTAGAGCGGTTGGTTAAATGATACGTTCTTCGGAGGCTTCTTTGTTTATTGTTAATGTCATGGTGGGTTACACAGGCTTGTGTGTTTGTGCCCATGGCCCGGGCAGGGCCATGCCCACGAGAGAGAGCTGGGAGTACTTGTGTGTTGATGCCAGGCCGCTGTGTGAGTGAGGGCGAGGCAAATCTGGGCATACTGAAGTGGCAAGGCCTATAGATGGCAGCACCTTAGTGGCGCGAAATATGAACTAAGCTGGCAGACAGCATGGGCTGTCTGTGCAGACAGTACAGGCTGTCTACATACGCTCGGCCACCTACCGCGCGTCGTCCCGACGCGACAATACTGGTAGTAAAATAAACTCGGTCTCTCTCTCGTAGGAACAGGGCACAGAACACAAAATAAAAACATATATATATATATATGGACATGGAAAAAAAAACTTCCTACAGGGAGGGAAGAAAAAAACATGTGGGGTGTGCTAAACATCGTGGTCAAAGGCAATGAGCGTCGATGGGCATCACTGCACGCCTTCCTGCGTCTGGACAGATACTGCAACACGGGAGATATCGCTGCGGCTGAGCTGTGACGTAACAGGGTACGGTCTCCTCTGGAACGGTGAAGCAGACATCGTAGGAGTCGCTGCAGGTTTTCACTCAACCTGGGGCACGACATGCTGGTGCCCTCGAGTGAGGCGTCGACAAAACTCGGCAACTGGGCAGGACTTCTGGCAAGCGACTCAGGAGGACACTTCTCGACTGGTACTGTCGCTGGGCTGTCACTGCCGGCGAGCGTGAAGCGAGTTGTGGAGCGAGTCGTGGCAGAGACGACTGGGCGAAACATCTGGGAGTCGTAACATCATACACCAGACTGCAGTGAGAGCTAGCAGTCAAAGTGACATCATCTTTGTGCAGGCTGCTCACTGAAGCTTGTGACACGAGGCTGACACAGCGCCTGCCGACAGGGCTGGCTGCGGCTTGACGAGTATCATCTCTCGACAGTTGGAGTTATAGCAGAGGTTAGCCTAAGCGTCCCCAGACTTGTTTCTCTACATATAACTGCACTCTGACGGTCTGGAGGTGAAGTGAAACAAATCTCGATGGGAATCGTAGCAGGTACGATTCTGCAGAACAACACGAGCGACGAGCATAAAAGCTTTCTGTACAAGGGGGCTCATACGCTCAGGGCTGAGAAATCAGCTGTCAAACACTGGTCACGCGGGTGACAGCACAGTGGTGCAACTCAAGGGTCTGACCACAGACCTCACTGGACACACGGAAAACTTACAAACACACCGCTGTACATACGGTACAACATGGCTTAACTAGCAAATGATGCTTTTCTGTGCACAAAACTGACACTAAGACATATACTAAAATGTGAGAACACTGACTGAGAGGAATTAATTAACACACGACATATATCTTCTCTCAATCTTCTCGACAATACTGAAATAATTACTAGAACACTCGATGTGACATCATGTGATGTCAGGCGTGATGTCGCAAGGTGACGTCAGCAGCAGTGACGTCAACAGACATCTCGAGGTGACGTCAGGCAGACATCGTGAGGTGACGTCAGCAGACATCGTGACGTCATGAAGTCGGGCAGCATCGTGGGTGGCGTCGATGTGATGCGGGCAGCAGACCACAGCATGAGGCCTGGGACATCTGGTAACTCACGTGGCTTTGTAGGTCTACGTGACATCGTCCACACCCACGTGACGTCGTAATCCACGTAGCTTCGAGTGGCCTCGGGCACTCGGATACACAGCACTGGCAATGAATTCATACGAAAAACAGCAGAAAACACAGCAGAGGGAGTGGGCAGTGGTGAGTGGTGTATGGTAGGCTGGTGGCGAGGAGCGTGCGTGAGTGTATGGCAGGGCGGGCATCTGGCCATTCCTCCTCCTCCTCCACCCACAAACACGTGGAGAAGCTCACACTGGACGCAGAAATCACCACAAAACTCACCTCTGGCTTGCTGAAACAGCTGTGCTGAGCTGAACAACAAAAGCAACATACAAGTGACGCTGAACACGTGACTTGAGAAACAGCGTAGGGTCACTGGGACGCCACTTACAATTCTCGGAGAAATTCGGCAAATTTCGGCTGGATCCTGCTTGTACCTGTGTCTGGGTGCTCAAACGTGCAGACACGACATCAGGATAACTTGTTGAGAGACGGATGCTTCTTGTGTAGGGTGATGAAGTGAAGATGACTTCATACCTCTTCCTCCTTCTTCTCCAGGCAAACACAACTGCTGCGAGCACCGCTGTCACCATTTATAATAGGGGTTTATTTGGTTCTGGATGCTCACCTGATGGCAACGTGGAGTCCTGCTGCATGCAGAAGTGTTGCCAATATACCTTTTTTTTTCTTGTTTTATATTATTATTTTTTTATTATCACACTGGCCGATTCCCACCAAGGCAGGGTGGCCCGAAAAAGAAAAACTTTCACCATCATTCACTCCATCACTGTCTTGCCAGAAGGGTGCTTTACACTACAGTTTTTAAACTGCAACATTAACACCCCTCCTTCAGAGTGCAGGCACTGTACTTCCCATCTCCAGGACTCAAGTCCGGCCTGCCGGTTTCCCTGAATCCCTTCATAAATGTTACTTTGCTCACACTCCAACAGCACGTCAAGTATTAAAAACCATTTGTCTCCATTCACTCCTATCAAACACGCTCACGCATGCCTGCTGGAAGTCGAAGCCCCTCGCACACAAAACCTCCTTTACCCCCTCCCTCCAACCCTTCCTAGGCCGACCCCTACCCCGCCTTCCTTCCACTACAGACTGATACACTCTTGAAGTCATTCTGTTTCGCTCCATTCTCTCTACATGTCCGAACCACCTCAACAACCCTTCCTCAGCCCTCTGGACAACAGTTTTGGTAATCCCGCACCTCCTCCTAACTTCCAAACTACGAATTCTCTGCATTATATTCACACCACACATTGCCCTCAGACACGACATCTCCACTGCCTCCAGCCTTCTCCTCGCTGCAACATTCATCACCCACGCTTCACACCCATATAAGAGCGTTGGTAAAACTATACTCTCATACATTCCCCTCTTTGCCTCCAAGGACAAAGTTCTTTGTCTCCACAGACTCCTAAGTGCACCACTCACTCTTTTTCCCTCATCAATTCTATGATTCACCTCATCTTTCATAGACCCATCCGCTGACACGTCCACTCCCAAATATCTGAATACGTTCACCTCCTCCATACTCTCTCCCTCCAATCTGATATTCAATCTTTCATCACCTAATCTTTTTGTTATCCTCATAACCTTACTCTTTCCTGTATTCACCTTTAATTTTCTTCTTTTGCACACCCTACCAAATTCATCCACCAATCTCTGCAACTTCTCTTCAGAATCTCCCAAGAGCACAGTGTCATCAGCAAAGAGCAGCTGTGACAACTCCCACTTTGTGTGTGATTCTTTATCTTTTAACTCCACGCCTCTTGCCAAGACCCTCGCATTTACTTCTCTTACAACCCCATCTATAAATATATTAAACAACCACGGTGACATCACACATCCTTTTATATTATATTTATATTATATTATTTTATATAATTTTTATGTACTGGTAATTACAATTTATAGTAGTTCTTGTGATTTCATAGCCAATCTTTGTTCTGACACTAATATTAGGTACTGAAATTGTACTCAAATAATCACAAACACACTGAGAGGTGAACATTTTCACCTGCCTTGGTCATTTACTATTGTCTAGAAATATATACAAAGTATTTATAGGTCCCAACAATGATTTAGACATGCTGGAGTATATATGAAACTCCTTGAAGCATGGTGTATGACTGAGTGTCACTAAACTGCTGACAGTGCAGCAGTGGTTTGACACTTGATGATCATTAATTGCTGTGGGGAACCCTTGGCTTTGTTTGTTTTCACTGTTACACATAAACATGTCTGTCTCTCTAGCTATTTCTGTTTATCTGTCTTTCTGCCTGCCTGTGTGTCTGTCTTTCTGTCTGTCTGTGTGTGTCTGTCTTTCTGTCTGCTTGTCTCTCTTGTTTCAGAGAGCGGCTCCTGAACCAACAGGATGCAGAGTCATCAGACTTGTCACGTCTGATTCTTGATGAAGTGAAATGCATATTACTTGTCAATAATGTTTATTATGCCTTATATCTACAAGCATAGTATAGCACTTTGTCTGGATATTTTGGGTTATCCTAGGTAATTTACACTATGTATAATTGTATTTATGTGTACCTGTGAGATAGACAGACAGACAGACAGACAGAGACAGAGACAAACAGACAGAGATAGATACAGACAGGTGGAGATAGCCAGCCAATCAGCCAGCCAGCCGCCGGCCAGCCGATCAGCCAGCCAGCTGGCCAGCAGCCTGCCGAACACATATTACACGTTCCAAAATTGTTTGTTTACTTAGAGCATAGGGTATAGGACATTCTGGCAGGATGACACTACCAGTGATACCAAAATTAAAAGGATGTTGCACAAATGTTGCACATGGATTATTATTGAGGTTTTTTTTTTTTATATTTTCTCGACCACTTGTGCCCATATCTACCTCAAAGCCACTAAACTCAGGGTCACTTTCCTCTTAAAAGGGGAGTGTTATGCAACCTGACATCAGTGAATCCCAGACGTTTGCTGCTCTGTTTGCTGTAGCTGGTGCTCAGTTGAACTGGTGCTCCCACAAGGTGGGATTTTTTTAATACTGCACACACCGAGTGTTAAGACCCATTCTGTGCTGACCAGGCATCTCAGGCCAATCGTGCCATATTTGGTGGCAGGAAAAATAATACGTTGATCTATGTTTGAAACTAGCGGTAAGAACACAGACCTATGTTTGGACAGTTAATGGGTTAATGATCTACCAAACTTATTAACCCTTTGGTCATATATATGCGTCTTATGAGCCAATGTTTTTGACGTATTAACGTGTAAATTCTAGCGGCTTCAAATCAAGTGGTAGAAAGCTGGTAGGCCTACAGGTGAGAAAATGGGTCTGCGTGATGGATGTGCACAGTATGAAAAAAATCAGGGACTCAGTGGTGCCTTGTGGGAATGCCATTGTAGTAGTCCTTGTTCATGATGCCTTGTGGTAAGAAGTACCGTACTCCTCGCCGAATTGGAGATCTTCTGTTCCCAGGTGATTGTTCTAACACTGATGGAAGTGACAATGAAAGTGAATTCCATGGTTTTCAGGAGGGTGTGACTGAAACCAGTGCCCAGGATAACGTAATTAGTGATGAAAACCCAGATGACCCACAGCCTTCCACCTCTGGTGCTGGGCCATCTCATTCGCGTTCACCTGTACCAGGACGAAAGAAGAAACTATTTCCCCATGTACAGGACTCGGATGTGAGCAGTAAAAGTGATAGTGATAGTGATTTCCAAGCTATTGAAAGCAGTTCGAGTTGTGACAGTGTGGGGGAATATTCTCTAGTGAAGTGGCAGTATGTACGATGCAGCATGCATTCTAGTAGTGTGCTATATGCCATTCCAAGGAAAAGGAGTAAATCTCAGAGTACATCCCGTGGCACTACACTACGAACTGATAGTGAAGATATAATGTTGCAATGGGGATGCATAAAGTGTGTGGGGCAGAAGGTGGTGTTGGTGGTAGCATCAGCCATGTGGCACCAGCACCAGGCCATGCTGCTAACTCAGCACAGCCACAACCAGCCTCAACCACCCCCACACTCCCACAACCTTCACAACCACAACCACCTGTCAATATCCAGTACCCACCAGCAGATTGCATCTGGGATTGGCAGGAAGGTGCAAGTTTTGTTCCCAATCCCCATGACTTTGATGAAACCACAAAGTGGAATATGGCCATCGTGTACACTTGGGAACAATGCTACTGGACTGGAATGCTTTCAGTTATTCTTCAATGAACCCCTGATGGAAATTATTGTCAGGGAAAGCAACGCATACTACGAGTACACCATGGCAAACAATTCTTTCACCAAAGTCACAGCTACACCAGTGGAAGGACACGATTGTGGCAGAGTTGTACCTGTTCTTTGCCGCAATAATGCTTATGCAACATGTGTATAAGCACACTGTCACCACATACTGGTCGACAGACCGCCTGATTTCAACCCCAGGTTTTAGTGATATTATACCAGTGAATCGATTTCTGTTACTGTTATGTATGTTACACTTGTCAGATAAAACAAGGCCTGACAGAAATGACAGGTTATATAAGATCAGGAATTTGTTTATGTACCTGAAACAAAAGTGCTGAATGTATTTTTATCCCTTCAGGAAGCTTGTTATTGATGAGTCTTTGATTTTGTTCAAAGGCAGACTATCATTCAAGCAGTATATACCAAATAAGAGGAAACACTTTGGTATAAAGTTATTTGTACTCTGTGATTGCAAAACTGTTCTGGTTTTGAATGTAATTGTATACACTGGCAATAATACATTGAGAGATACCAGGAAGTTATTGATTATCTCTGGTGATGTGGTTAGAAGAATGATGGAACCATATCTTGGTACGGGGCATGTATTATATACTGATAACTGTTACACAAGTCCCTTACTCACTGATTTCTTGTGAGTGAACATGACAGATGTGTGTGGCACAGTGCATGGAAATCGTAAGCATATGCCTAGGTTCGCGCAGGCACTCAGAGGTGAGGTACAGGCGTTTGCTGCCAATGACATCATGGCATTTTGGAGGCATGACAAACGTGATGTCACATCAGTTCACCGACATGAAATGGCAGACAGTGTCAGGCAAAATAGAGAGACCAATGAACCTATTCTAAAACCTGCAGCCGTGATGGACTGCAACCTCAGTATGTGCTTAGTGGACAAATGTGACATGTAGATTGGGTTTGCTTATTGTGTTTGCAAGAGTTATAAGTGGTACATGAAACTCCTTTTCCATCTTCTTGATATTTCCATGCTGAATGCTTGTAATATGTACAAGTTAAAGACCAAATACATGTATGGTGAATTTTGTTTGTCAGTCGTCAGACAAATAATATTCAAATACCAAGGGACAACACCTGCAATAGACCAGTTCCCAAAAAAATTAGCAACACATGCCATCTCATCTGAGGCCTGGTGATCATTACCCCATACAAATGCCTCCTACTACTTTCAAGAAAACTGCTCGGAAGATGTGTAATGTCTGTGCACCTGTGGCACCTAAAATGGAGGAATATAGCAAATAATGTTGTTGCAGTGATAACACCAGGAGGCAGCTCTGACGAGAACTCACACACACACGAGCTTTTAAATCTCTGCACAAAATTCAACTTAAACCAGCAAATAATAGAGCCCACTAGACTGGAGAATACACTAGACCTCATCTTCACTAACAATGATGATCTGATATGAAATTACCTGGAGTTTACCTGGAGAGAGTTCCAGGGGTCAACGCCCCCATGGCCCGGTCTGTGACCAGGCCTCCTGGTGGATCAGAGCCTGATCAACCAGGCTGTTGCTGCTGGCTGCACGCAAACCAACGTACGAGCCACAGCCCGGCTGGTCAGGAACAGACTTTAGGTGCTTGTCCAGTGCCAGCTTGAAGACTGCCAGGGGTCTGTTGGTAATCCCCCTTATGTATGCTGGGAGGCAGTTGAACAGTCTCGGGCCCCTGACACTTATTGTATGGTCTCTTAACGTGCTAGTGACACCCCTGCTTTTCATTGGGGGGATGTTGCATCGTCTGCCAAGTCTTTTGCTTTCGTAGTGAGTGATTTTCGTGTGCAAGTTCGGTACTAGTCCCTCTAGGATTTTCCAGGTGTATATAATCATGTATCTCTCCCGCCTGCGTTCCAGGGAATACAGGTTCAGGAACCTCAAGCGCTCCCAGTAATTGAGGTGTTTTATCTCCGTTATGCGCGCCTTGAAGGTTCTCTGTACATTTTCTAGGTCAGCAATTTCACCTGCCTTGAAAGGTGCTGTTAGTGTGCAGCAATATTCCAGCCTAGATAGAACAAGTGACCTGAAGAGTGTCATCATGGGCTTGGCCTCCCTAGTTTTGAAGGTTCTCATTATCCATCCTGTCATTTTTCTAGCAGATGCGATTGATACAATGTTATGGTCCTTGAAGGTGAGATCCTCCGACATGGTCACTCCCAGGTCTTTGACGTTGGTGTTTCGCTCTATTTTGTGGCCAGAATTTGTTTTGTACTCTGATGAAGATTTAATTTCCTCATGTTTACCATATCTGAGTAATTGAAATTTCTCATCGTTGAACTTCATATTGTTTTCTGCAGCCCACTGAAAGATTCGGTTGATGTCCGCCTGGAGCCTTGCAGTGTCTGCAATGGAAGACACTGTCATGCAGATTCGGGTGTCATCAGCAAAGGAAGACACGGTGCTGTGGCTGACATCCTTGTCTGTGTCGGATATGAGGATGAGGAACAAGATGAGAGCGAGTACTGCGCCTTGTGGAACAGAGCTTTTCATCGTAGCTGCCTCGGACTTTACTCTGTTGACGACTACTCTCTGTGTTCTGTTAGTGAGGAAATTATAGATCCATCGACCGACTTTTCCTGTTATTCCTTTAGCACGCATTTTGTGCGCTATTATGCCATGATCACACTTGTCGAAGGCTTTTGCAAAGTCTGTATATATTACATCTGCATTCTTTTTATCTTCTAGTGCATTTAGGACCTTGTCGTAGTGATCCAATAGTTGAGACAGACAGGAGCGACCTGTTCTAAACCCATGTTGCCCTGTGTTGTGTAACTGATGGGTTTCTAGATGGGTGGTGATCTTGCTTCTTAGGACCCTTTCAAAGATTTTTATGATGTGGGATGTTAGTGCTATCGGTCTGTAGTTCTTTGCTGTTGCTTTACTGCCCCCTTTGTGGAGTGGGGCTATGTCTGTTGTTTTTAGTAACTGTGGGATGACCCCCGTGTCGATGCTCCCTCTCCATAGGATGGAAAAGGCTCGTGATAGGGGCTTCTTGCAGTTCTTGATGAACACGGAGTTCCATGAGTCTGGCCCTGGGGCAGAGTGCATGGGCATGTCATTTATCGCCTGTTCGAAGTCATTTGGCATCAGGATAACATCGGATAGGCTTGTGTTAACCAAATTTTGTGGCTCTCTCATAAAAAATTCATTTTGATCTTCGACTCTCAGTCTGGTTAGCGGCTTGCTAAAAACTGAGTCATATTGGGACTTGAGTAGCTCATTCATTTCCTTGCTGTCATCTGTGTAGGACCCATCTTGTTTAAGTAGGGGCCCAATACTGGATGTTGTTCTCGACTTTGATTTGGCATAGGAGAAGAAATACTTTGGGTTTCTTTCGATTTCATTTATGGCTTTTAGTTCTTCCCGCGATTCCTGACTCCTATAAGATTCCTTTAGCTTGAGTTCGATGCATGCTATATCTCTGACCAGTGTCTCCCTACGCATTTCAGATATATTGACCTCTTTTAGCCGCTCTGTTATTCTTTTCCGTCACCTGTAAAGGGAGCGCCTGTCTCTTTCTATTTTACATCTACTCCTCCTTTTTCTTAGAGGAATAAGTCTTGTGCATACATCGAGTGCCACCAAGTTAATCTGTTCTAGGCATACGTTGGGGTCTGTGTTGCTTAGTATATCTTCCCAGCTTATATCGGTTAGGACTTGGTTTACTTGGTCCCACTTTATGTTTTTGTTATTGAAATTGAATTTGGTGAATGCTCCCTCGTGACTAGTCTCATTATGTCGGTCTGGGGCTCCACGCATACATGTCTGAACCTCAATTATGTTGTGATCTGAGTATATTGTTTTTGATATGGTGACATTTCTTATCAGATCATCATTGTTAGTGAAGATGAGGTCTAGTGTATTCTCCAGTCTAGTAGGCTCTATTATTTGCTGGTTTAAATTGAATTTTGTGCAGAGATTTAAAAGCTCGTGTGAGTGTGAGTTTTCATCAGAGCTGCCTCCTGGTGTTATTACTGCAACAATATTATTTGCTATATTCCTCCATTTTAGGTGCCTTAAGTTGAAATTCCCCAGGAGCAAGATGTTGGGTGCAGGAGCTGGAAGATTTTCCAGACAGTGGTCAATTTTTAACAGCTGTTCCTGGAATTGCTGGGATGTTGCATCCGGAGGCTTGTAGACTACCACAATGACTAGGTTTTGGTTCTCGACCTTTACTGCTAAAACTTCCACTACATCATTTGAGGCATTTAGCAGTTCTGTGCAAACAAGTGACTCTGCAATGTACAGGCCAACCTCCCCCCCTTTTGCCTGTTCTCTCTGTCACATCTGTATAGGTTGTAACCTGGGATCCATATTTCGTTGTCCAGGTGATCCTTTATGTGGGTCTCAGTGAAAACCGCGAACATTGCCTTTGCCTCTGCAAGCAGTCCACGGATGAAAGGTATTTTGTTGTTTGTTGCTGGCTTTAGACCCTGTATATTTGCAAAGAAGAATGTCATCGGACTGGTGGTATTGTTGGTACTGGGGGGGGGATTTTTTTCCGGCATTAGTATCTGTATCTGTTGGTTTGGAGTGGAGGCCATCGACTGTGGTTCCACTCCAGGAATGACTGGATTTGGTGTACGATTTCTGCCATTTCCTGCCAGTTTTTTTTTCCTTCCTGGCACTAAAAAACCTCTCCCTCTTGAGTGACTGTGGCTACCCAGGTTTTCCCATGGCCTGGATGTTTTGTATCTTTTTGTACCCTTTAGATGATGGTGTGCCTGGCAATTTAAGTTATAGCACAGTCTTTCCTGTACTGAAGAGGTACACATTTCAGGGTGAAAAAGCTTACAGGAAGGGAGTTTGCATTTTCCTGTTGTCATATGGGCATGGCATTTTTTAGGGTGGTCATAGTTGCACGTCCCGTCTGTTTTTCCAGATTTCCCATGTCTGCAGATACCAAGTGCATAGTATGTGCACAGGCTTGGTTTCCGTTTGCCTTGGGTTTCTGTGACTGTATTCCCTGTTGGTGCATGTTTCCCTGTCTTATTCCTATCCTCCCTAGCACCAACAATGGAGCTCCCACCAGTTGTTTTTGGTAATATATCCTCACTATAGCTAGTGGAGTCCTCTTGTTTGCTATTTCCTGTGGTATTTCTAGTTTGCAATATTGGTTTTATCTTATCTTTGACTGCACTTGTTTGCCCACTACGCCTCCTGTCCCCTATGAGGTCATTTATATGTATTCCTTCCTGCGTATAATTCCCGACTACCTGGACAAAATCTCCAGCTTCACCATTACTGTCTCCCAGGACAGCACCTCCAGCTTCACCATTACTGTCTCCCAGGACAGCACCTCCAGCTTCGCCATTACTGTCTCCCAGGACAGCACCTCCAGCTTCACCATTACTGTCTCCCAGGACAGCACTATCAGCCCCACATTTACTGACTACCAGGACATCACCTCCAGCCTTACAGTTTCTGACTACATGGCCAGTATCAAGGGCAGTACCATTCAGCCCAGACTTTTTATGTTCCCATCTGTTGTAGAAAGCTTCCAGGTTGTTTATGAAAGCAGCTTTGATGTTATCCTCTTTTAATACCCTTGTGATTTTAGTCCACAGATTTTCCTCATTTGGGCATACCCAAAAACACTTCCCTGTTTTAATACTGCTTGTAGCTAGTTCTTGGATATCTGCACAAGGGGCGTGACACCAATTTCCACAAAAATGACAATTTATCCATGTGGAAGCCCGTTTGTTTGATTGACTGCAGACTATACAGAGCTTCATAATGATTTGAATGGTTGATTTACTGTAATTCTACTAGCAACCTCTTGAATACTCTATTAATAACCTCCTTAAATGAAGCTGTAGCTATTTGTGTTTCTATTTCTAACTAATTGGACAGCTTACCGTGTACGTTCCTGATTTATATTTATTGTTTGTGTTTGATAAGGGCGCCTACAACCCCATCTGTTTACAGTCTGCTTTATTGTCCAACGAATCCGTTTGAAACCAGTCAAGGGTTCAGACCATCAAGGGTTCGGACCAGTCGAGGGTTCGGATCAGTCGATCTGATCTGATCAGTGGGTCACTTATTTAAAACATACTAGTCGGTGATTTGGGCTAACACATGAAGGATCTACTTGAAATTATCTACCCGAGTAATATGTGATTTGATTGATACAAAAGTATAACTTGCGTGTTGAAGAGCCGGTGATTTCTGGCAGCTCCTACAGTGACGAACGGTCGAGCCTCAACCCTTGTTTATCAATCGCTGTATCTAGCTTTTCTAGTTTTTTTTTTTTCCGGCTCCACCACAATAAATGCTATATTATCACTATAGTTGACTGGTGGAAATTTTGGAGGAAGGACGCTTTTTCTGTAGTAATAATTGCTTCTCGTTGTGTATATTGCGACCGCTGGTAACTACAGGTTATATGAAATTCACAGTATACGTCTGGTATTTCAAGAAAAAAGAAACTAATGAAAGTCACTCCACTCCACTAAGTACCATTATAATCTGGTTAGTTGCTACTACAACACTGTATTCTGCTATTCACCGGTATCACTAGATTATATGCGAGTACACTAGCAGGCCAGAAAGATTATTTAAACAGCTGACCACTGTGGCGACTTCTGGCACCTGCCTCTATAGGCTTATCACTTCATTTACAAATTCACCTGTTTTCAAATGACACTTTAGCCTTTATCATCTATATACTAGGGAGCCACTGTAGTATACACTATACACTATGTATACACAATGTTATCAGGGAGACTTTCTTTCCTCTGACAAAGAAAAGTTCTATTATTATTATTTTGCACACGGAACACAGGCCTATGATTCCCCTCTGGCAGTAAACTCTGCTAGGTAGTGCACACTAATTCTCCTTTTTTGACTCGGTATATTATGTTTTCCGCCCAAGATTGGTTCCAGGCGCTAGAGGGATGTATCGTATAGGATTGATGGCACAAATTAAAGTTCTAGCACATAAGAGCGACTGTGTAAACACGAGAAAACCCGGAGCACAACGAGGCACTCGGCACTGCTGCAGTGACTGTAACAATATCAAAAACAGTATACTCAGATCACAACATAATCGAGGTTCAGACATTTATGCGTGGAGCCTCAGACCAACAAAATGAGATCAGTCATGAGGGAGCCTTCACCAAATTCAACTTCAATAACAAGAACATAAAATGGGACCAAGTAAACAAAGTCCTAAATGATATAAGCTGGGAAGATAGATTAAGCAACACAGACCCCAACTTATGCCTAGAACAGATTAACTCTGTGGCACTCGATGTATGCTCAAGGCTTATTCCTTTAAGAAAAAGATGGAGTAGATGTAAAATAGAAAGAGACAGGCGCTCCCTTTACAGGCGATGGAAAAGAATAATAGAGCGGCTAAAAGAGGCCAATATATCTGAAATGCATAGGGAGACACTGGTCAGAGAAATAACAAACATTGAACTCAAGCTAAAGGAATCTTATAGGAGTCAGGAATCGGGGGAAGAACTAAAAGCCATAAATGAAATCAAAAGAAACCCAAAGTATTTCTTTTCTTATGCCAAATCAAAGTCGAGAACAACATCCAGTATTGGGCCCCTACTTAAACAAGATGGGTCCTACACAGATGACAGCAAGGAAATGAGTGAGCTACTCAAGTCCAAATATGACTCAGTTTTTAGCAAGCCGCTAACCAGGCTGAGAGTCGAAGATCTAAATGAATTTTTTATGAGAGCTACAGAATTTGGTAAACACAAGCCTATCTGATGTTATCCTGATGCCAAATGACTTCGAACAGGTGATAAATGACATGCCCATGCACTCTGCCCCAGGGCCAGACTCATGGAACTCCGTGTTAATCAAGAACTGCAAGAAGCCCCTATCACGAGCCTTTTCCATCCTATGGAGAGGGAGCATGGACACGGGGGTCGTCCCACAGTTACTAAAAATAACATACATAGCCCCACTCCACAAAGGGGGCAGTAAAGCAATAGCAAAGAACTACAGACTGATAGCACTAACATCCCATATCATAAAATCTTTGAAAGGGGCCTAAGATCCAAGATCGCCACCCATCTAGATACCCATCAGTTACACAACACAGGGCAACATGGGTTTAGAGCAGGTTGCTCCTGTCTGTCCCAACTACTGGATCACTACAACAAGGTCCTAGATGCACTAGAAGACAAAAAGAATGCAGATGTAATATATACAGACTTTGCAAAAGCCTTCGACAAGTGTGACCATGGCGTAATAGCACACAAAATGCGTGCTAAAGGAATAACAGGAAAAGTTGGTAGGCGGATCTATAATTTCCTCACAAACAGAACACAAAGAGTAGTAGTCAACAGAGTAAAGTCTGAGGCGGCTACGGTAAAAAGCTCTGTTCCACAAGGCACAGTACTCGCTCCCATCTTGTTTCTCATCCTCATATCCGACATAGACAAGGATGTCAGCCACAGCACCGTATCTTCCTTTGCAGATGACACCCGAATCTGCATGACAGTGTCTTCCATTGCAGACACTGCAAGGCTCTAGGCGGACATCAACCAAATCTTTCAATGGGCTGCAGAAAACAATATGAAGTTCAACAATGAGAAATTTTAATTACTCCAAAATGGTAAACATGAGGAAATTAAAACTTCATCCGAGTACAAAACAAATTCCAGCCACAAAATAGAGCGAAAAACCAACGTCAAAGACCTGGGAGGGATCATGTCGGAGGATCTCACCTTCAAGGACCATAACATCGTATCAATCGCATCTGCTAGAAAAATGACAGGATGGATAATGAGAACCTTCAAAACTAGGGATGCCAAGCCCATGATGACACTCTTCAGGTCGCTTGTTCTATCTAGGATGGAATATTGCTGCACACTAACAGCACCTTTCAAGGCAGGTGAAATTGCTGACCTAGAAAATGTACAGAGAACCTTCACAGCGCGCATAACTGAGATAAAACACCTCAATTACTGGGAGCGCTTGAAGTTCCTGAACCTGTACTCCCTGGAACGCAGGCGGGAGAGATACATGATTATATACACCTGGAAAATCCTAGAGGGACTAGTACCGAACTTGCTCACGAAAATCACTCACTACGAAAGCAAAAGACTTGGCAGACGATGCAACATCCCCCCAATGAATAGCAGGGGTGTCGCTAGCACGTTAAGAGACAATACAATAAGCGTCAGGGGCCCAAGACTGTTCAGCTGCCTCCCAGCATACATAAGGGGGATTACCAATAGACCCCTGGCTGTCTTCAAGCAGGCACTGGACAAGCACTTAGTCGGTTCCTGACCAGCCGGGCTGTGGTTCGTACGTTGGATTGCGTGCAGCCAGCAGTAACAGCCTGTTTGATCAGGCTCTGATCCACCAGGAGGCCTGGTCACAGATCAGGCTGCGGGGGCGTTGACCCCCGGAACTCTCTCCAGGTAAACTCCAGGTATTACCACAAAACGCCCACAAAAACAGAGACACTTGTTTTATGTATGAAGAGTGTAAAATACCACTGTACATATACCCATGTTTCAAAGAATTCCACAAGCTGCAGCAGTTCTACGAAAGTGTCGGTATATATATTATAGAACAATAGTAATAAAAAAAAATTTGTATTTGTTTGTGTAAAGTTTTGTAAACAATATATTGATGAGAATGTTTGTGCACTTATTGTGTTGCACACAAAGAGTGTATATATGTACATTACCTAAAATCTTATCTTAACAGTATAACCCAGTATGTATACACAACTGGAGCCAGCTCCACTACACAACCTGTTCTTGTTGGAGTCCCACAGGGGAGCATTCTTGGCCCACTTCTCTTTCTCATTTACATCAATGACCTACCAAATGCATCTAATCTTAAACCCATTTTATTTGCAGATGACACAACTTATGTCTTTTCTCACCCAAACCCAGTCATACTAACAGACACAGTAAATGCTGAACTGCTAAAAATATCTACCTGGATGATTACCAACAAATTTACTCTCAGTATAGACAAAACCTACTTCATGCTTTTTGGAAACACAGCTTCAACTGTACAGCTAAACATATTGATAAATGGTTCACCTATTTTGAGACAGGCAGAGGGCAAATTTCTAGGTCTCCACATTGACTGCAGTCTCAAATTTCACACATACAGCAAATTTCCAAGTCTCCAAATCAGTAGGCATCCTTTCTAAGATACAGTACTATGTACCCCAATCAGCTCTTCTAGCTTTGTACCACTCTCATTTATCTTTACCTCACCTATGGTATTTGTGCATGGGGCTCAACCACAGCAAATCACCTTAAGCCTTTAATAACCCAGCAAAAAGTTGCAGTGCAATTGATTACTAACTCCTGCATTAGACAACACACTCCACCTCTTTTCAAGAGTCTTAACTTGCTAAATATACAAAACATCCACACATTATTGCACCTATGACATACACAGAACAGTATACTCTAATGTAAACCCTCCTCTCAAACTCCTCCTTGATAACTATAACAGAACACACAACCATAATACAAGACACAGATCACTCTTCGATATCCCTCGTGTCCATCCCTCCCTATGCAAAAATGCTATGCACATAAAAGGCCCGAAGATCTGGAATTCATTGCCAGAACACACTAAAGGACCCCTGTCTTCAAATCAGTTTAAGGTCCTAATAAGAAATCACCTCATCACCTAAAATTAACCAGACACACCGTACCTAATCATTACCAGTTTCTCAAGAGCTACTCATATTGTGCTGATGAATGCTCAACCACTTACTACACTTTGAAATGAGGATGTCTATTTTTCTATTGTTTTAAAAAATAGTAGATTGTAATACAGTACATCATAATGTAAATTGTTCAATTGTAATACCAAATTTCATTGTTTTAAATAGTACTAAACTGTAATACATCATATTTTAAATTGTTTTAAATTGTTACATTGTAATACTGTAATCTTTATTAACTAAATGCAATAGTGTAATAAGTCTCTACTAGACTTATCAAAACCATGTAGCATTACCTGGTAGAATATATAGTTCTACTGTACTCACTGTAACTCATCTAATGACCATATGAACTATGTATTATTGCCTTGCTAATCTTAAATTAATCTCTAAGTTTGCCCGAAACGCTCTGCATACAAAGGGGCTGTTGGCATGTACACCCAACTGTTATATTCCTCTGTACAACCATGTAATTTGTCAAAAGAAACATCTTTATCTTTATTACTTTGGTCTCACAGGCCACATAAGTTACCCGAAAAAAAAGTAGTGGAAAAAACAAGAAACCTTTGAATCGGAGTAAAAAAAAATGTTTACCGGGTGAGCGTCATTTGCCGCTGTTGCCATACATGGCTCATTTTCTGCTAACTTTATGCCTCTATATCTCGGTAAGCACTGATCGCAAATTTTTTTTTTGGCTTAGAACACTCAGCAAATTAATCCTAACATTTTGGTAAGAATTTTTTTTTTTTTTTTTTTCAAATATTTTTCGACATAGAATGACAGTTTCAGAAATGGGCTTGCGACAGTCAAAGGGTTAAAACCGTATAGCATGAACTAATAGAATATTCAATTTTATTGTATTCATTGTACTCATCTAATGGCCATATGTACAATTACTGCACTGTTATTGCCTTATCTCTAGTTAGTCTTAAGTTTCCCCGAAATGCTCTGCATATAAAGGGGCTTTTGGCATGTTCCACCAATTGTTATACTCCTTTGTACAAACATGTATTATGCTAAAAAAATTTTTTTTTTTTTAACAAGTCGGCCGTCTCCCACCGAGGCAGGGTGACCCAAAAACAAAGAAAATCTCCAAAAAGAAAATACTTTCATTAAAATTTTTTTGTTAATGCCCAGGGTTTATTACCTGGACCTCAGCAATGAGAGTAACTACGCTCACCGCTGGGCAACGGCGACCAGTGCACAGAATAAATTTATTATTATTATTATTATTATTATTGTGTATATTAATGGGAGCTACTAGTGTGCAATGCAGGAAGGGTTTATTTTGAGGGTGTACACCTTCTGAAGATGAATCAAATCAAATCAAATCAAATCAAGTTTATTCTCTATAAGGGTTACAGTGTGGGGTTTACAGGTTTTGGGTATTGTGTGGTTTACATGTTATAAAATACTAATTACAGAGGGGGCCACTAGGACACCTAGCATGGCTAGGCATTTCGGGCAGATTTAGATTAATTCTTAACATTAAATCCTTACAGATTATGATATTAACCCTTTGACTGTTGCAACCCCCAATCCTGAGGTGTCTCCTGGTGTCGCAAAATTTAAAAAAAAAAAAAAATTATTTTTTCTTATGAAATGATAGAGAATCTTTTCCTGATTGTAATGACACCAAAAAAAAACGAAATTTGATGGAAAACTGATGGAATTATGCTCTCGCGAAGTTAGCGACCTCGGCGCTGTTTACAAATCGGCGATTTCGCCCAATTTGAGCCCTATTTTCGGCTAATTCCATTGTTCCAGTCGCCCAAACTCATAGCCATTTCTTTAGAACTCCATTTTTTCTATCGATTGAGTACAAAAAACTGCCCATTTAACGATTTCAACTAACTAATAATGTGGTCAGAAATTTGCAATTTGGCCAATTTCACGAAAACTAAAAAATATGACAATTTCAAAATAAGGTACAGAATGAACAATGCAGACATTCCTGGCTCTAAAATACCATTTTCTTTGTTCATCAGTCATGTCTCGAGGCCCCTCTGATATTACTCTTGCTTTCTATTTTGAATTTTTATTCAAACAAAAAATACAAGATTTACTGTTATGCAGACTACTGCAATACTGTAATAATTGTATAAATAACATCAACCCATTTTTGACTGCATATTAGAATGGCTAGTTGGACATTTATTGGACAATGGCATCATTTGTTTACTTTTGAACATTGGCAAAAATCAAACATTTCCCCTACTTTGAGCTCCATTTCTAGGTTCTTTTTATAGCAAAATCAATCAAAATCACCTCTATTTCTATAATATGTTTTCCATTCTATCAACTGAGACCAAGAAAACGAGAATACAACCATAAATACTATACGAAAATAGACCACAAAGTCGGCATTTTAATTAAAAAAAACGGTCGGAGTTTTTTTTTCTCATTATGCACTGCGTGCTCCAGGATTTTTTTTATATGGTGCACACTGACCACACAGACCCATTCTCTCACATGTGGGCCTACCAGCTTTCTCCTGCTTGATTTGAAGCCGCTAGAATTTATGAGTATATATACATCAAACACTGTACCTCGTAAGACGTATATATACGGCCGCGACAGTCAAAGGGTCAAGGCTAAGTGACTACATTATAATTTGTGAGTTTAGCAATGTGAATGCTTTTGTTTTGGCACAATACAAAGTGTCTATATTGGAGTATCATAGGCAAACTTATGACTAGTTAGGATTCATTATTTTAAGAGTAAGAGTAGTATTTCTGTGTTTATAGTCAGTGGGTGAGTGAGTGTAATTGTGAACCACCAGGTGGTTATCATGTAGTTAGTTGTCAGGGTGTATCAGGGAGATAAGATGTTTTCTAACTGTAGTTTTGAAAGTGATGAATGTGTCTGCAGTTCTAGAGTTTTCAGGTAGGGTGTTCCAGATTTTAGGTCCTTTGAAATACAGTGGAACCTCAAATATCGAACTTTCTTCAGTCCAGAAGGCTGTTCGAGTGCCTTTACCAAATGAATTTATTCCCATCAGGAATAATGTAAATTTGATTAGTCCATTTCAGACCCTCAAAAATACACTTATAAAAACACTTACAAAAATACACTTACATAATTGGTCGTGTTGGGAGCAGTTCGGTTTTTGAGGTTCCACTGTACAGTGGACCCCCGGTTAACGATATTTTTTCATTCCAGAAGTATGTTCAGGTGCCAGTACTGACCGAATTTGTTCCCATAAGGAATATTGTGAAGTAGATTAGTCCATTTCAGACCCCCAAACACACACGTACAATCGCACTTGCATAAATACACTTACATAATTGGTCGCATTGGGAGGTGATCGTTAAGCGGGAGTCCACTGTACATTGAATTTTTGCAAAGGTTTAGTCAGACACGGGGAATGTCATAAAGATGTTTGTGTCTGGTGTTATGCCTGTGGATCCTGTCACAACTATCAAGAAAGCATTTTAGTCAAGGTTAATATCGGAATTTAAGGTCCTGTAGATATAGATTGCACAGTAGTAAGTGTGGATGTTCTGAACAGGGAGTAAGTTTAGATCTATGAAGAGTGGGGGTGTGTGTTGCCAGGGATGGGATTTAGTGATTATTCTTACTGCGGCTTTTTGTTGGGTTATTATTGGCTTTAAGTGTGTTGCTGCAGTTGAACCCCAAGCACAGATAGCATAGGTGAGGTATGGATATATAAGTGAATGGTATAGTGTAAGAAGGGCAGTTTGCGGCACGTAGTATCGTATCTTGGAGAGGATCCCCACCGTTTTGGATACTTTTTTTTTGTTATGTGTTGGATATGGGTGCTGAAATTTAGGTTGTTGTCGAGGTATAGGCCAAGGAATTTGCCCTCATTATGTCTGGCAATTAGAGTGTTGTCGATCTTAATGTTAAGTTGCACAACACCTGCTCTGCTACCAAACATAATATAGTAGGTTTTGTCAGTGTTAAGTGTAATTTTATTGGCTGTCATCCAAGTCGATATTTTGAGCAGCTCCTCGTTAACAATGGTGTCGAGGGTGGCAAGATTAGGGTGGGAGATGACATAAGTTGTGTTGTCAGCAAAGAGAATGGGTTTCAGGTGTTGGGATAAGTTTGGGAGATCATTGATGTAAATGAGGAAGAGCAGGGGTCCAAGGACACTTCCCTGCGGAACTCCAGTATCAAGTGGCTGTATTGATGAGGCTGTGTCTTTAATGGTGACACACTGATACCTATTAGAAAGGTAGGATTTGAAATATGCAAGCGCATGGCCTCTTATACCATAGTGGTCAAGTTTGTGGAGTAGGATGCCGTGGTCTACTGTGTCAAACGCTTTTCTTAGGTCAAAAATTCCTAGCGGATATTCCTTATTTTCCAATGCTGTGTAAAGCAGGTCTAGCATTTTTATAATTGCATCATTAGTGCTTTTATTTTTCCTGAATCCAAATTGGCAGGGGTTAAGTATGTTTTGTGACATTATAAATGAATATAGTCTCCTGTGCATGAGTTTCTCAAAGATTTTGGATAGCAATGGTAAGTTGTTTACGTCTGTAGGGTCACCACCTTTATGTATTGGTGTAACCCTTGCTGTCTTGAGTAGTGTCGGAAAAGTGCTAGTTTCTAGTGACTTGTTAAAAAGTAATGTAATAGCATGCGAAAGGACATGGGCCGCTCGCTTGTACAATAATGGTGGGATGTGAGACAGATTCCCCGAGTTATTTTTAAGTGACTTTATGATCGCGGTGACTTCTGTGGGCTCAGTTGGTACAAGATAGAAGGAATTTGGGAAATTTCCTTCTAGGTAGTCCCCGGCATGGGCATTGGTACGTGGGATTTTACTGGCGAGATTAGATCCTATGTTTGAGAAGAAGTCGTTTATCTTGTTAGTTGTATCAGTGGGATGCAGTGGTGTTTCATGAGGTTTAGTTAGGACAATATTCGTGTTTTTTTTCAGTTTGTGGGTCCCCAGAATCTGGGAAAGTGTTTTCCAGGTCTTTTTTATATCTCCTCTTGTGTCAGTGAATCTGCTGGAGTAGTACAGTTGTTTGGCTTTCTTTATTAATTTGGTGAGAATTGTTGAATATTGTTTAAGAATATCTTTGTGTATTAAGCCCTGTCTATATTGCTTTTCATATTGGTGTTTCTTATCAATGGATTTCAGAATGCTGCTGGTTAGCCATGGGCAACCGAGCCGTTTATTCGTGATCTGTTTCGTTTTTATAGGATAATGTTTGTTGTATAGTCTAAGTATTTTGTTAAGAAAAATGTCTGGCCAATCGTCAATACCATTGGCATTGGAGAATTCTGTAGGCCAGTCAACAGTCTCTAGGTCTGCTGTGAAATTCCTTATTGAGGCCTCATCATGGAGTCTAAATGAAACTTTGTTGTATTCCAGTGGTGGTTTACTATTGGATAGTGTATATTAGTAGAAACCTGCCATTGTACACAAGTTTGAGGTGAAGTACTGGAGTTTTTATAGTGTTTTGTTTGCTGAAAGAGAGTGAGTGAGTGAGTTTGAACCTGTGATATTTACAGAAACTTCCTATATGAGAGGAAGTAGCATTTTTTCACAAAATTCTAGTTTTTTATTTTCTATGATGAGCTTTAATGTTGACAGGGTACTTTGTGTGTCCCTTGTGCAATAGAGACGGCCCCTGGGAAGACCTGGTGCATCTCTTGAATTCACGAGAGGATTGTCTTTCCATGGAGCAGCTGAAGGCTTACATGGCAACAACACTTTCCATTACCGACATAGGGGAAAACCTCTTACAAAACTCTCCACTCAAGGTAAGACTAAACTCTGTGGTGAAATCAGAAGTAGAAAAACCTCTTGCAAGACTCTCCACTCAAGGTAGGTAGAGAGAGAGATTAGAGAGTGAACAAAGATGTTTGAGGTACATAACACAGGTGTACCTTGCTTTAAGGTGCTTCGCTTTAGGGCACTTCACAAATACGGCGCTTTTCATTTATTTATTTTTATTTTATTAACACACTGGCCGATTCCCACCAATGCAGGGTGGCCCGAAAAAGAAAAACTTTCACCATCATTCACTCCGTCACTGTCTTGCTAGAAGGGTGTTTTACACTTCAGTTTTTAAACTGCAACATTAACACCCCTCCTTCAGAGTGCAGGCACTGTACTTCCCATCTCCAGGACTCGAGTCCGGCCTGCCGGTTTCCCTGAATCCCTTCATAAATGTTACTTTGCTCACACTACAACAGCACGTCAAGTATTAAAAACCATTTGTCTCCATTCACTTCTATCAAACACGCTCATGCATGCCCGCTGGAAGTTCATGTCCAAACCACCTCAACAACCCTTCCTCAGCCCTCTGGACAACAGTTTTGGCAATCCCGCACCTCCTCCTAACTTCCAAACTACGAATTCCCTGCATTATATTCACACCACACATTGCCCTCAGACATGACATCTCCACTGCCTCCAGCCTTCTCCTCGCTGCAACATTCATCACCCATACTTCACACCCATATAAGAGCATTGGTAAAACTATACTCTCATACATTACCCTCTTTGCCTCCAAGGACAAAGTTCTTTGTCTCCACAGACTACTAAGTGCACCGCTCACCCTTTTCCCCCACCAAATTCATCCATCAACCTCTGCAACTTCTCTTCAGAATCTCCCAAGAGCACAGTGTCATCAGCAAAGAGCAACTGTGACAACTCCCACTTTATGTGTGATTCTTTATCTTTTAACTCCACGCCTCTTGCCAAGACCCTCGCATATACTTCTCTTACAACCCCATTTATAAATATATTAAACAACCACGGTGACATCACACACCCTTGCCTAAGGCCTACTTTTACTGGGAAATAATCTCCCTCTTTCCTATATACTCTGACTTGAGCCTCACTATCCTCGTAAAAACTCTTCACTGCTTTCAGTAACCTACCTCCTATACCATACACCTGCAACATCTGCCACATTGCCTCCCTATCCGCCCTGTCATACGCCTTTTCCAAATCCATAAATGCCACAAAAACCTCTTTAGCCTTATCTAAATACTGTTCACTTATATGTTTCACTGTAAACACCTGGTCCACACACCCCCTACCTTTCCTAAAGCCTCCTTGTTCATCTGCTATCCTATTCTCCATCTTATTCTTAATTCTTTCAGTAATAACTCTACCATACACTTTACCAGGTATACTCAACAGACTTATCCCCCTATAATTTTTGCACTTTCTTTTGTCCCCTATGCCTTTATACAAAGGAACTATGCATGCTCTCTGCCAATCCCTAGGTACCTCACCCTCTTCCATACATTTATTAAATAATAGCACCAACCACTCCAAAACTATATCCCCACCTGCTTTTAACATTTCTATCTTTATCTCATCAATCCCAGCTGCTTTACCCCCTTTCATTTTACCTACTGCCTCACGAACTTTCCCCACACTCACAACTGGCTCTTCCTCACTCCTACAAGATGTTATTCCTCCTTGCCCTATACACGAAATCACAGCTTCCCTATCTTCATCAACATTTAACAATTCCTCAAAATATTCCTTCCATCTTCCCAATACCTCTAACTCTCCATTTAATAACTCTCCTCTCCTATTTTTAACTGACAAATCCATTTGTTCTCTAGGCTTTCTTAACTTGTTAATCTCACTCCAAAACTTTTTCTTATTTTCAACGAAATTTGTTGATAACATCTCACCCACTCTCTCATTTGCTCTCTTTTTACATTGCTTCACCACTCTCTTAACTTCTCTCTTTTTCTCCATATACTCTTCCCTCCTTGCATCACTTCTACTTTGTAAAAACTTCTCATATGCTAACTTTTTCTCCCTTACTACTCTCTTTACATCATCATTCCACCAATCGCTCCTCTTCCCTCCTGCACCCACTTTCCTGTAACCACAAACTTCTGCTGAACACTCTAACACTACATTTTTAAACCTACCCCATACCTCTTCGACCCCATTGCCTATGCTCTCATTAGCCCATCTATCCTCCAATAGCTGTTTATATCTTACCCTAACTGCCTCCTCTTTTAGTTTATAAACCTTCACCTCTCTCTTCCCTGATGCTTCTATTCTCCTTGTATCCCATCTACCTTTTACTCTCAGTGTAGCTACAACTAGAAAGTGATCTGATATATCTGTGGCCCCTCTATAAACATGTACATCCTGAAGTCTACTCAACAGTCTTTTATCTACCAATACATAATCCAACAAACTACTGTATCCAGATATATATTAATATATATATATATATCATCTGTTTCTTGTCATCCGCACTATCCACGCACATTTAAGCAACCCAGTATATAGTAATATACAGGAGAAGGGGTTATATATTTTAGTCGCCTCATACGACACGCATGGCTTACGGAGGAAAGATTCTTTTCCACTATATATATATATATATATATATATATATATATATATATATATATATATATATATATATATATATATATATATATATATATATATATATATATATATATATATATAATATAGGTATAATATAGGTATATATATATATATATAATTATAGGTAGTAGGTTGGTAGACAGCAACCACCCAGGGAGGTACTACCGTCCTGCCTAGTGAGTGTAAAACGAAAGCCTGTAATTGTTTTACATGATGGTAGGATTGCTGGTGTCTTTTGTCTGTCTCATAAATATGCAAGATTACAGGTATGTCTTGCTACTTCTACTTGCACGTGGGTCACACTGCACATACATGTACATGTTTATTTATACACACTCATCTGAGTTTTCTTTGATTTTATCTTAATAGTTCTTGGTCTTATTACTTTTCCTTTTATATCCGTGGGGAAGTGGAATAAGAATCTTTCCTCCGTAAGCCATGCGTGTTGTAAAAGTCAACTAAAATGCCGGGAACAATGGGCTGGTAACCCCTTTTCCTGTAAAGATTACTAAAAAGAATAAGAAGAAGAAAATTGTCAAAGTGGGAAGTCTGAATGTGCGTGGATGTTGTGCAAATGATAAGAAAGAGATGATTGTGGATGTTATGAATGAGAAGAAACTGGATGTCCTGGCTTTAAGTGAAACAAAGCTGAAGGGGGTGGGAGAGTTTCAATGGAGAGGAATAAATGGGATTAGGTCAGGGGTTTCAAATAGAGTTAGAGCTAAAGAAGGAGTAGCAATAATGTTGAAGGATAAGCTATGGCAGGAAAAGAGGGACTACAAATGCATAAATTCAAGGATTATGTGGAGTAAAATAAAGATTGGATGTGAAAAGTGGGTTATAGTAAGCGTGTATGCACCTGGAGAAGAGAGAAGTGTAGAGGAGAGAGAGAGATTCTGGGAAATGTTGAGTGAATGCGTGGGGAGTTTTGAATCAAGTGTGAGAGTAATGGTGGTTGGGGATTTCAATGCTAAAGTGGGTAAAAATGTTATGGAGGGAGTAGTAGGTAAATTTGGGGTGCCAGGGGTAAATGTAAATGGGGAGCCTTTAATTGAGCTTTGTGTAGAAAGAAATTTGGTAATAAGTAATACATATTTTATGAAAAAGAGGATAAATAAATATACAAGGTATGATGTAGCACGTAATGAAAGTAGTTTGTTAGATTATGTATTGGTGGATAAAAGGTTGATGGGTAGGCTCCAGGATGTACATGTTTATAGAGGGGCAACTGATATATCAGATCATTATTTAGTTGTAGCTACAGTTAGAGTAAGAGGTAGATGGGAAAAGAGGAAGGTGGCAACAACAAGTAAGAGGGAGGTGAAAGTGTATAAACTAAGGGAGGAGGAAGTTCGGGCGAGATATAAGCGACTATTGGCAGAAAGGTGGGCTAGTGCAAAGATGAGTAGTGGGGGGGTTGAAGAGGGTTGGAATAGTTTTAAAAATGCAGTATTAGAATGTGGGGCAGAAGTTTGTGGTTATAGGAGGGTGGGGGCAGGAGGAAAGAGGAGTGATTGGTGGAATGATGAAGTAAAGGGTGTGATAAAAGAGAAAAAGGTAGCTTACGAGAGGTTTTTACAAAGCAGAAGTGTTATAAGAAGAGCAGAGTATATGGAGAGTAAAAGAAAGGTGAAGAGAGTGGTGAGAGAGTGCAAAAGGAGAGCAGATGAAAGAGTGGGAGAGGCACTGTCAAGAAATTTTAATGAAAATAAGAAAAAATTTTGGAGTGAGTTAAACAAGTTAAGAAAGCCTAGGGAAAGTATGGATTTGTCCGTTAAAAACAGAGTAGGGGAGTTAGTAGATGGGGAGAGGGAGGTATTAGGTAGATGGCGAGAATATTTTGAGGAACTTTTAAATGTTGAGGAAGAAAGGGAGGCGGTAATTTCATGCACTGGCCAGGGAGGTATACCATCTTTTAGGAGTGAAGAAGAGCAGAATGTAAGTGTGGTGGAGATACGTGAGGCATTACGTAGAATGAAAGGGGGTAAAGCAGCTGGAACTGATGGGATCATGACAGAAATGTTAAAAGCAGGGGGGGATATAGTGTTGGAGTGGTTGGTACTTTTGTTTAATAAATGTATGAAAGAGGGGAAGGTACCTAGGGATTGGCGGAGAGCGTGTATAGTTCCTTTATATAAAGGGAAAGGGGACAAAAGAGATTGTAAAAATTATAGAGGAATAAGTTTACTGAGTATACCAGGAAAAGTATATGGTAGAGTTATAATTGAAAGAATTAGAGGTAAGACAGAATGTAGAATTGCGGATGAGCAAGGAGGCTTCAGAGTGGGTAGGGGATGTGTAGATCAAGTGTTTACATTGAAGCATATATGTGAACAGTATTTAGATAAAGGTAGGGAAGTTTTTATTGCATTTATGGATTTAGAAAAGGCATATGATAGAGTGGATAGAGGAGCAATGTGGCAGATGTTGCAAGTTTATGGAATAGGTGGTAAGTTACTAAATGCTGTAAAGAGCTTTTATGAGGATAGTGAGGCTCAGGTTAGGGTGTGTAGAAGAGAGGGAGACTACTTCCCGGTAAAAGTAGGTCTTAGACAGGGATGTGTAATGTCACCATGGTTGTTTAATATATTTATAGATGGGGTTGTAAAAGAAGTAAATGCTAGGGTGTTCGGGAGAGGGGTGGGATTAAATTATGGGGAATCAAATTCAAAATGGGAATTGACACAGTTACTTTTTGCTGATGATGCTGTGCTTATGGGAGATTCTAAAGAAAAATTGCAAAGGTTAGTGGATGAGTTTGAGAATGTGTGTAAAGGTAGAAAGTTGAAAGTGAACATAGAAAAGAGTAAGGTGATGAGGGTATCAAATGATTTAGATAAAGAAAAATTGGATATCAAATTGGGGAGGAGGAGTATGGAAGAAGTGAATGTTTTCAGATACTTGGGAGTTGACGTGTCGGCGGATGGATTTATGAAGGATGAGGTTAATCATAGAATTGATGAGGGAAAAAAGGTGAGTGGTGCGTTGAGGTATATGTGGAGTCAAAAAACGTTTTCTATGGAGGCAAAGAAGGGAATGTATGAAAGTATAGTAGTGCCAACACTCTTATATGGATGTGAAGCTTGGGTGGTAAATGCAGCAGCGAGGAGATGGTTGGAGGCAGTGGAGATGTCCTGTCTAAGGGCAATGTGTGGTGTAAATATTATGCAGAAAATTCGGAGTGTGGAAATTAGGAGAAGGTGTGGAGTTAATAAAAGCATTAGTCAGAGGGCAGAAGAGGGGTTGTTGAGGTGGTTTGGTCATTTAGAGAGAATGGATCAAAGTAGAATGACATGGAAAGCATATAAATCTATAGGGGAAGGAAAGAGGGGTAGGGGTCGTCCTCGAAAGGGTTGGAAAGAGGGGGTAAAGGAGGTTTTGTGGGCGAGGGGCTTGGACTTCCAGCAAGCGTGCATGAGCGTGTTAGATAGGAGTGAATGGAGACGAATGATACTTGGGACCTGACGATCTGTTGGAGTGTGAGCAGGGTAATATTTAGTGAAGGGATTCAGGGAAACCGGTTATTTTCTTATAGTCGGACTTGAGTCCTGGAAATGGGAAGTACAATGCCTGCACTTTAAAGGAGGGGTTTTGGGATATTGGCAGTTTGGAGGGATATGTTGTGTATCTTTATACGTATATGCTTCTAAACTGTTGTATTCTGAGCACCTCTGCAAAAGCAGTGATAATGTGTGAGTGTGGTGAAAGTGTTGAATGATGATGAAAGTATTTTCTTTTTTGGGGATTTTCTTTCTTTTTTGGGTCACCCTACCTCGGTGGGAGACGACCAACTTTTTGAAAAAAAAAAAAAAAAAATATATAATATATTATATAATATATATATATATATATATATATATATATATATATATATATATATAATATATATATAATATATATATATATATATATATATATATATAATATATATATATATATATATAATATATATATAATATATATATAATATATATATATATATATATATATATATATATATATATATATATATATATATATATATATATATATATATATATATATATAATATATTATATATAATGGGGAGCCTTTAATTGAGCTATGTGTAGAAAGAAATTTGGTAATAAGTAATACATATTTTATGAAAAAGAGGATAAATAAATATACAGGGTATGATGTAGCACGTAATGAAAGTAGTTTGTTAGATTATGTATTGGTGGATAAAAGGTTGATGGGTAGGGTCCAGGATGTACATGTTTATAGAGGGGCAACTGATATATCGGATCATTATTTAGTTGTAGCTACAGTTAGAGTAAGAGGTAGATGGGAAAAGAGGAAGGTGGCAACAACAAGTAAGAGGGAGGTGAAAGTGTATAAACTAAGGGAGGAGGATGTTCGGGCGAGATATAAGCGACTATTGGCAGAAAGGTGGGCTAGTGCAAAGATGAGTAGTGGGGGGGTTGAAGAGGGTTGGAATAGTTTTAAAAATGCAGTATTAGAATGTGGGGCAGAAGTTTGTGGTTATAGGAGGGTGGGGGCAGGAGGGAAGAAGTGATTGGTGGAATGATGAAGTAAAGGGTGTGATAAAAGAGAAAAAGGTAGCTTATGAGAGGTTTTTACAAAGCAGAAGTGTTATAAGAAGAGCAGAGTATATGGAGAGTAAAAGAAAGGTGAAGAGAGTGGTGAGAGAGTGCAAAAGGAGAGCAGATGATAGAGTGGGAGAGGCACTGTCAAGAAATTTTAATGAAAATAAGAGAAAATTTTGGAGTGAGTTAAACAAGTTAAGAAAGCCTAGGGAAAGTATGGATTTGTCAGTTAAAAACAGAGTAGGGGAGTTAGTAGATGGGGAGAGGGAGGTATTAGGTAGATGGCGAGAATATTTTGAGGAACTTTTAAATGTTGAGGAAGAAAGGGAGGCGGTAATTTCATGCACTGGCCAGGGAGGTATACCATCTCTTAGGAGTGAAGAAGAGCAGAATGTAAGTGTGGTGGAGGTACGTGAGGCATTACGTAGAATGAAAGGGGGTAAAGCAGCTGGAACTGATGGGATCATGACAGAAATGTTAAAAGCAGGGGGGGATATAGTGTTGGAGTGGTTGGTACTTTTGTTTAATAAATGTATGAAAGAGGGGAAGGTACCTAGGGATTGGCAGAGAGCATGTGTAGTCCCTTTATATAAAGGGAAAGGGAATAAAAGAGATTGTAAAAATTATAGAGGAATAAGTTTACTGAGTATACCAGGAAAAGTATACGGTAGGGTTATAATTGAAAGAATTAGAGGTAAGACAGAATGTAGGATTGCGGATGAGCAAGGAGGCTTCAGAGTGGGTAGGGGATGTGTAGATCAAGTGTTTACATTTAAGCATATATGTGAACAGTATTTAGATAAAGGTAGGAAAGTTTTTATTGCATTTATGGATTTAGAAAAGGCATATGATAGAGTGGATAGAGGAGCAATGTGGCAGATGTTGCAAGTATATGGAATAGGTGGTAAGTTACTAAATGCTGTAAAGAGCTTTTATGAGGATAGTGAGGCTCAGGTTAGGGTGTGTAGAAGAGAGGGAGATTACTTCCCGGTAAAAGTAGGTCTTAGACAGAGATGTGTAATGTCACCATGGTGGTTTAATATATTTATAGATGGGGTTGTAAAAGAAGTAAATGCTAGGGTGTTTGGGAGAGGGGTGGGATTAAATTATGGGGAATCAAATTCAAAATGGGAATTGACACAGTTACTTTTTGCTGATGATACTGTGCTTGTGGGAGATTCTAAAGAAAAATTGCAAAGGTTAGTGGATGAGTTTGAGAATGTGTGTAAAGGTAGAAAGTTGAAAGTGAACATAGAAAAGAGTAAGGTGATGAGGGTATCAAATGATTTAGATAAAGAAAAATTGGATATCAAATTGGGGAGGAGTATGGAAGAAGTGAATGTTTTCAGATACTTGGGAGTTGACGTGTCGGCGGATGGATTTATGAAGGATGAGGTTAATCATAGAATTGATGAGGGAAAAAAGGTGAGTGGTGCGTTGAGGTATATGTGGAGTCAAAAAACATTATCTATGGAGGCAAAGAAGGGAATGTATGAAAGTATAGTAGTACCAACACTCTTATATGGGTGTGAAGCTTGGGTGGTAAATGCAGCAGCGAAGAGACGGTTGGAGGCAGTGGAGATGTCCTGTCTAAGGGCAATGTGTGGTGTAAATATTATGCAGAAAATTCAGAGTGTGGAAATTAGGAGAAGGTGTGGAGCTAATAAAAGTATTAGTCAGAGGGCAGAAGAGGGGTTGTTGAGGTGGTTTGGTCATTTAGAGAGAATGGATCAAAGTAGAATGACATGGAAAGCATATAAATCTATAGGGGAAGGAAGGAGGGGTAGGGGTCGTCCTCGAAAGGGTTGGAAAGAGGGGGTAAAGGAGGTTTTGTGGGCGAGGGGCTTGGACTTCCAGCAAGCGTGCATGAGCGTGTTAGATAGGAGTGAATGGAGACGAATGATACTTGGGACCTGACGATCTGTTGGAGTGTGAGCAGGGTAATATTTAGTGAAGGGATTCAGGGATACCGGTTATTTTCGTATAGTCGGACTTGAGTCCTGGAAATGGGAAGTACAATGCCTGCACTTTAAAGGAGGGGTTTGGGACATTGGCAGTTTGGAGGGATATGTTGTGTATCTTTATACGTATATGCTTCTAAACTGTTGTATTCTGAGCACCTCTGCAAAAGCAGTGATAATGTGTGAGTGTGGTGAAAGTGTTGAATGATGATGAAAGTATTTTCTTTTTTGGGGATTTTCTTTCTTTTTTGGGTCACCCTGCCTCGGTGGGAGACGGCCGACTTGTTGAACAAAAAAAATATATATATATAATGCAGAGAATTCGTAGTTTGGAAGTTAGGAGGAGGTGCAGGATTACCAAAACTGTTGTCCAGAGGGCTGAGGAAGGGTTGTTGAGGTGGTTCGGACATGTAGAGAGAATGGAGCGAAACAGAATGACTTCAAGAGTTTATCAGTCTGTAGTGGAAGGAAGGCGGGGTAGGGGTCAGCCTAGGAAAGGTTGGAGGGAGGGGGTAAAGGAGGTTTTGTGTGTGAGGGGCTTGGACTTCCAGCAGGCATGTGTGAGCATGTTTGATAGGAGTGAATGGAGACAAATGGTTTTTAATATTTGACGTGCTGTTGGAGTGTGAGCAAAGTAACATTTATGAAGGGATTCAGGGAAACCGGCAGGCCGGACTTGAGTCCTGGAGATGGGAAGTACAGTGCCTGCACTCTGAAGGAGGGGTGTTAATGTTGCAGTTTAAAAACTGTAGTGTGAATCACCCTTCTGTCAAGGCAGTGATGGAGTGAATGATGGTGAAAGTTTTTCTTTTTCGGGCCACCCTGCCTTGGTGGGAATCAGCCAGTGTGATAATAAAAAATAATAAAAAAATTATATGTACTGTACAGTGTAGTGTATGCTGAGTGAGGATGAACATTTCATGTAAATTTTTGGGGCTGGTATCTGTTACCTCATTGTTTGGATGTACACAAAACAGCGAAAGTTTTCAGTTTAAACTTTGTATTGCTCATACATTTTTTATATTAAATCTGATTATTTCATGTTTCACATACTGCATTCCATATTTTACAATGTCTTGTTTACAGAACGTGAGCATTCATACCCTGAAGAAATTTGGTGCAAGAGTAACAAACGATGAATCTCGTGTGGTCCTTCCCGTTGCCAACAGACAAGGAGAGGTCATAGGCTTCGAAAGTATTTCTCTCCTCCACTATTTTCCTCAGGTAAAAACTAAAATTTATAGATTTTTTCATATAAGAATGACTAAAATGATGTAAATAATTTTTGTATATGAATATTGTGTAAAATGATGTTTTAGCTTTAGTATTGATCTGCCATGGGCTGTCCTCTGCATTCATCACACTACCATAACTTCCATTAACCATAATGGTAACTTGTTTAAATTGTCAGTGTCCACCCCTCCATGTGGGTATACATGTTGATACCCCTCCATGTGTGTGTATACTTGTTGACACCCCTCCATGTGTGTATATATGTTGATACCCCTCCATGTGTGTATACATGTTGACACTCCTCCATGTGGGTATACATGTTGACACCCCTCTGTGTGTATACATGTTGACACCCCTCCATGTGGGTATATATGTTGACACCCCTCCATGTGGGTATATATGTTGACACCCCTCCATGTGGGTATACATGTTGACACCCCTCCATGTGGGTATACATGTTGACACCCCTCCATGTGTGTGTATACATGTTGACACCCCTCCATATTGGTATATATGTTGACACACCTCCATGTGGGTATACATGTAGACACTGCTCTCTGCTTAGGCTTACTAGTGTACAATACAGCCTCTCCTCGCTTAATGATGTACTCGTTTACCAGTGACTCGGACTTACGACAGGCTCTCTGACCAGTATTCACACCTAAATAATGTATATTAGAGCTGATTTCCTCTATTCTGTTTGTTACAATATACAGTACACTGCTGTATAAACATTTAAAAATATATTAAAATGTTATAAATGGTGCAAAGGTGATGTTAAAATAGTATCAAAGATGGTTGACACAAACCCACTATCATTATAGTATGCTCCTTGTTTAGCAACAAATTCCTTTACCGATGTAGTCCTAGGAATGGAACTCTGTCATTAAGTGAGGAGAGACTGTACTTTATCCTACATTTCAGTTTTGATTTTCTTGTTCTTCCACTCATTATTGCACTAGTGCATTTACAGTCTAAGAACTTTTAACTCACCTCAGCTTATATCAAAGCCCAGGCCAGTTTAAGGAGACTTCTTATATCTCAACACACTGAAAGTGCTACCACTCGACTGCAAGCCACCAAAATTGAATTCAATTAATATTTTGAGGAACTTTTAAATGTTCATGAAGAAATGGAGACAGTAATTTCATGCACTGGCCAGAGAAGTATAACATCTTTTAGGAGTGAAGAAGAGCAGGATGTGAGTGTGAGGGAGGTGCGTGAGGCATTACGTAGAATGAAAGGTGGGTAAAGCAGCTGGAACTGATGGGATCATGACAGAAATGTTAAAAGAGGGGAAGATATAGTGTTGGAGCGGTTGGTATTTTTGTTTAATAAATAAATATACAAGGTATGATATAGCACGTAATGAAAGTAGTTTGTTAGATTATGTATTGGTGGATAAAAGGTTGATGGGTAGGCTCCAGGATGTACACATTTATAGAGGGGCAACTGATATATCGGATCATTATCTAGTTGTAGCTACAGTTAGAATAAGAGGTAGATGGGATAAGAGGAAAATGGCAACAACAAGTAAGAGGGAGGTGAAAGTGTATAAACTAAGTGAGGAGGAAGTTCGGGTGAAATATAAGCAACTATTGGCAGAAAGGTGGGCTGGTGCAGGTATGAGTAGTAGGGGGGTTGAAGAGGGTTGCAGTAGTTTTAAAAATGCAGTATTAGAATGTGGGGCAGAAGTTTGTGGTTATAGGAGGGTGGGTGCAGGAGGAAAGAGGAGTGATTGGTGGAATGATGAAGTAAAGGGTGTGATAAAAGAAAAAGGTAGCTTATGAGAGGTATTTACAAAGCAGAAGTGTTATAAGAAAAGTAGAGTATATGGAGAGTAAAAGAAAGGTGAAGAGAGTGATGAGAGAGTGCAAAAGGAGAGCAGATGATAGAGTGGGAGAAGCACTGTCAAGAAATTTTAATGAAAATAAGAAAATTTTTTTATAGGTAGTAGGTTGGTAGACAGCAACCACCCAGGGAGGTACTACCATCCTGCCAAGTGAGTGTAAAACGAAAGCCTGTAATTGTTTTAAATGATGGTAGGATTGCTGGTGTCTTTTGTCTGTCTTATAAATATGCAAGATTACAGGTATGTCTTGCTACTTCTACTTACACTTAAGTCATACTACACATACATGTACATGTTTATTTATACACACTCATCTGAGTTTTCTTTGATTTTATCTTAATAGTTCTTGGTCTTATTACTTTTCCTTTTATATCCATGGGGAAGTGGAATAAGAATCTTTCCTCCGTAAGCCATGCGTGTTCTAAAAGTCAACTAAAATGCCGGGAACAATGGGCTAGTAACCCCTTTTCCTGTAAAGATTACTAAAAAGAATAAGAAGAAGAAAATTGTCAAAGTGGGAAGTCTGAATGTGCGTGGATGTTGTGCAAATGATAAGAGATGATTGTGGATGTTATGAATGAGAAGAAGCTGGATGTCCTGGCTTTAAGTGAAACAAAGCTGAAAGGGGTGGGAGAAGTTTCAATGGAGAGGAATAAATGGGATTAGGTCAGGGGTTTCAGATAAAGTTAGAGCTAAAGAAGGAGTAGCAATAATGTTGAAGGATAAGCTATGGCAGGAAAAGAGGGACTATAAATGTATTAATTCAAGGATTATGTGGAGTAAAATAAAGATTGGATGTGAAAAGTGGGTTATAGTAAGCGTGTATGCACCTGGAGAAGAGAGAAGTGTAGAGGAGAGAGAGAGATTTTGGGAAATGTTGGGTGAATGCATGGGAAGTTTTGAATCAAGTGTGAGAGTAATGGTGGTTGGGGATTTCAATGCTAAAGTGGGTAAAAATGTTATGGAGGGAGTAGTAGGTAAATTTTGGGTGCCAGGGGTAAATGTAAATGGGGAGCCTTTAATTGAGCTATGTGTAGAAAGAGATTTGGTAATAAGTAATACATATTTTATGAAAAAGAGGATAAATAAATATACAAGGTATGATGTAGCACGTTATGAAAGTAGTTTGTTAGATTATGTATTGGTGGATAAAAGGTTGATGGGTAGGCTCCAGGATGTACATGTTTATAGAGGGGCAACTGATATATCGGATCATTATTTAGTTGTAGCTACAGTTAGAGTAAGAGGTAGATGGGAAAAGAGGAAGGTGGCAACAACAAGTAAGAGGGAGGTGAAAGTGTATAAACTAAGGGAGGAGGAAGTTCGGGTGAGATATAAACGACTATTGGCAGAAAGGTGGGCTAGTGCAAAGATGAGTAGTGGGGGGGTTGAAGAGGGTTGGAATAGTTTTAAAAATGCAGTACGTATTAGAATGTGGGGCAGAAGTTTGTGGTTATAGGAGGGTGGGGGCAGGAGGAAAGAGGAGTGATTGGTGGAATGATGAAGTAAAGGGTGCTTTAAAAGAGAAAAAGTTAGCTTATGAGAGGTTTTTACAAAGCAGAAGTGTTATAAGAAGAGTAGAGTATATGGAGAGTAAAAGAAAGGTGAAGAGAGTGATGAGAGAGTGCAAAAGGAGAGCAGATGATAGAGTGGGAGAGGTACTGTCAAGAAATTTTAATGAAAATAAGAAAAAATTTTGGAGTGAGTTAAACAAGTTAAGAAAGCCTAGGGAAAGTATGGATTTGTCAGTTAAAAACAGAGTAGGGGAGTTAGTAGATGGGGAGAGGGAGGTATTAGGTAGATGGCGAGAATATTTTGAAGAGCTTTTAAATGTGGAGGAAGAAAGGGAGGCGATAATTTCATGCACGGGTCAGGGAGGTATACCATCTTTTAGGAGTGAAGAAGAGCAGAATGTAAGTGTGAGGGAGGTACGTGAGGCATTATGTAGAATGAAAGGGGGTAAAGCAGCTGGAACTGATGGGATCATTACAGAAATGTTAAAAGCAGGGGGGGATATAGTGTTGGAGTGGTTGGTACTTTTGTTTAATAAATGTATTAAACAGGGAAAGGTACCTAGGGATTGGCAGAGAGCATGTATAGTCCCTTTATATAAAGGGAAAGGGGACAAAAGAGATTGTAAAAATTATAGAGGAATAAGTTTACTGAGTATACCAGGAAAAGTGTACGGTAGGGTTATAATTGAAAAAATTAGAGGAAAGACAGAATGTAGGATTGCGGATGAGCAAGGAGGCTTCAGAGTGGGTAGGGGATGTGTAGATCAAGTGTTTACATTGAAGCACATATTTTTTTTTTTTATTATCACACTGGCCGATTCCCACCAGGGCAGGGTGGCCCGAAAAATGAAAAACTTTCACCATCATTCACTCCATCACTGTCTTGCCAGAAGGGTGCTTTACACTACAGTTTTTAAACTGCAACATTAACACCCCTCCTTCAGAGTGCAGGCACTGTACTTCCCATCTCCAGGACTCAGGTCCGGCCTGCTGGTTTCCCTGAACCCCTTCATAAATGTTACTTTGCTCACACTCCAACAGCACGTCAAGTATTGAAAACCATTTGTCTCCATTCACTCCTATCAAACACGCTCACGCATGTCTGCTGGAAGTCCAAGCCCCTTGCACACAAAACCTCCTTTATCCCCTCCCTCCAACCTTTCCTAGGCCGACCCCTACCCCGCCTTCCTTCCACTACAGACTGATACACTCTTGAAGTCATTCTGTTTCGCTCCATTCTCTCTACATGTCTGAACCACCTCAACAACCCTTCTTCAGCCCTCTGGACAACAGTTTTGGTAATCCTGCACCTCCTCCTAACTTCCAAACTACGAATTCTCTGCATTATATTCACACCACACATTGCCCTCAGACGTGACATCTCCACTGCCTCCAGCCTTCTCCTCGCTGCAACATTCATCACCCATGCTTCACACTCATATAAGAGCATATACCATCTTTTAGGAGTGAAGAAGAGCGTGAGGCATTACATAGAATGAAAGGGGGTAAAGCAGCTGGAACTGACGGGATCATGACAGAAATGTTAAAAGCAGGGGGGGACATAGTGTTGGAGTGGTTGGTATTTTTGTTTAATAAATGTATGAAATAGGGGAAGGTACCTAGGGATTGGCGGAGAGCTTGTATAGTCCCTTTATATAAAGGGAATGGGGACAAAAGAAGTTGTAAAAATTATAGAGGAATAAGTTTACTGAGTATACCAGGAAAAGTGTACGGTAGGGTTATTATTGAAAGAATTCGAGGTAAGACAGAATGTAGAATTGCGGATGAGAAAGGAGGTTTTAGAGTGGGTAGGGGATGTGTAGATCAAGTGTTTAAATTGAAGCATATATGTGAGCAGTATTTAGATAAAGGTAGGGAAGTTTTTATTGCATTTATGGATTTAGAAAAGGCATATGATAGAGTGGATAGGAAAGCAATGTGGCAGATGTTACAAGTATATGGAATAGGTGGTAAGTTACTAAATCCTGTAAAGAGTTTTTATGAGGATAGTGAGGCTCAGGTTAGGGTGTGTAGAAGAGAGGGAGACTACTTCCCGGTAAAAGTAGGTCTTAGACAGGGATGTGTAATGTCACCATGGTTGTTTAATATATTTATAGATGGGGTTGTAAAAGAAGTAAATGCTAGGGTGTTCGGGAGAGGGGTGGGATTAAATTATGGGGAATCAAATTCAAAATGGGAATTGACACAGTTACTTTTTGCTGATGATACTGTGCTTATGGGAGATTCTAAAGAAAAACTGCAAAGGTTAGTGGATGAGTTTGGGAATGTGTGTAAAGGTAGAAAGTTGAAAGTGAACATAGAAAAGAGTAAGGTGATGAGGGTGTCAAATGATTTAGATAAAGAAAAATTGGATATCAAATTGGGGAGGAGGAGTATGGAAGAAGTGAATGTTTTCAGATACTTGGGAGTTGACGTGTCGGCGGATGGATTTATGAAGGATGAGGTTAATCATAGAATTGATGAGGGAAAAAAGGTGAGTGGTGCGTTGAGGTATATGTGGAGTCAAAAAACGTTATCTATGGAGGCAAAGAAGGGAATGTATGAAAGTATAGTAGTACCAAAACTCTTATATGGGTCTGAAGCTTGGGTGGTAAATGCAGCAGCGAGGAGACGGTTGGAGGCAGTGGAGATGTCCTGTTTAAGGGCAATGTGTGGTGTAAATATTATGCAGAAAATTTGGAGTGTGGAAATTAGGAGAAGGTGTGGAGTTAATAAAAGTATTAGTCAGAGGGCAGAAGAGGGGTTATTGAGGTGGTTTAATCATTTAGAGAGAATGGATCAAAGTAGAATGACATGGAAAGCATATAAATCTATAGGGGAAGGAAGGCGGGGTAGGGGTCGTCCTCGAAAGGGTTGGAGAGAGGGGGTAAAGGAGGTTTTGTGGGCAAGGGGCTTGGACTTCCAGCAAGCGTGTGTGAGCGTGTTAGATAGGAGTGAATGGAGACGAATGGTACTTGGGACTTGACGATCTGTTGGAGTGTGAGCAGGGTAATATTTAGTGAAGGGATTCAGGGAAACCGGTTATTTTCATATAGTCGGACTTGAGTCCTGGAAATGGGAAGTACAATGCCTGCACTTTAAAGGAGGGGTTTGGGATATTGGCAGTTTGGAGGGATATGTTGTGTATCTTTATATGTGTATGCTTCTAGACTGTTGTATTCTGAGCACCTCTGCAAAAACAGTGATAATGTGCGAGTGTGGTGAAAGTGTTGAATGATGATGAAAGTATTTTCTTTTTGGGGATTTTCTTTCTTTTTTGGGTCACCCTGCCTCGGTGGGAGACGGCCGACTTGTTGAAAAAAAAAAGAATTTATTTTATTTTTTTTTTATTATCACACCGGCCGATTCCCACCAAGGCAGGGTGGCCCGAAAAAGAAAAACTTTCACCATCATTCACTCCATCACTGTCTTGCCAGAAGGGTGCTTTACACTACAGTTTTTAAACTGCAACATTAACACCCCTCCTTCAGAGTGCAGGCACTGTACTTCCCATCTCCAGGACTCAAGTCCGGCCTGCCGGTTTCCCTGAATCCCTTCATAAATGTTACTTTGCTCACACTCCAACAGCACGTCAAGTATTAAAAACCATTTGTCTCCATTCACTCCTATCAAACACGCTCGCGCATGCCTGCTGGAAGTCCAAGCCCCTCGCACACAAAACCTCCTTTACCCCCTCCCTCCAACCCTTCCTAGGCCGACCCCTACCCCGCCTTCCTTCCACTACAGACTGATACACTCTTGAAGTCATTCTGTTTCGCTCCATTCTCCTTTCTAAATCTAAACTTGTTTAATTTGAATCCATTACTGTGGGTTCTCTCTTGGAGAGATATCTCAAGACCTTATTTATATCCCCTTTATTGATACCCATCTTCCACTTACTTCAATCAGGTCTCCCCTCATTCTTTGTCTAACAAGTGAATGTAATTTAAGAATCTTCAATCTTTCTTCATAAGGAAGATTTCTAATGCTTTGTATTAATTTAGTCATTCTACGCTGAATGTTTTCTAATGAATTTATGTCCATTCTGTAATATGGAGACCAGAACTGAGCTGCAAAATATAGGTGAGGCCTTACTAATGATGTATAAAGCTGTAATATAACCTCTGAACTTCTATTGTTTACACTTCTTGATATATATCCCAGTAATCTGTTTGCCCTTATTACGTACGCTTAGGCATTGCTGTCTTGGTTTAAGGTTACTGCTTATCATAACCCCCAAGTCCTTTTATGCAGTCTATATGGCTAAGTTCTACATTATTTAACTTATAAGTGCTATGGTTATGGACACTCCCGAGCTTCAGAACCTTGCATTTATCTACACTAAACTGCATCTGCCACTTTTCTGACCAGGTATTAAGCTTGTCTAAATCCTCCTGAAGTTCCGTGATATCTATGTTTGAGTCAGTTATCCTACCTATCTTTGTGTCATCGGTGAATTTTCTCATATCACTTGTAATTCCCTCTTCAAGATCATTGATATACAGTATATTATAAACAACAATGCGCCCAAGACTGATCCCTGTGGAACGCCACTTGTTACAGATCCCCACTCGGATTTAACCCAACTTATGCATACACTCTGCTTCCTGTCTGTGAGCCATGACTCGATCCATGAGAGCAGTTTTTCCCCAATGCCGTGAGCTGCCACTTTCTTGAACAGTTTTTGGTGCGGTACTCTATCAAAAGCCTTATTAAAATCTAAATAAACAATATCAAATTCTTTATTGTGATCAACAGCCTCAAAAGCTTTACTGAAGAAAGTTAATATATTAGTTAGACAAGAACGGCCTCTCGTGAATCCATGCTGAGTATCATTAATCAGATTATGCTTATCCATATGTAGTACATGTATAGTACAGTGGACCCCGGCATACGATATTAATCCGTTCCTGAGAGCTCATCGTATGCCAAAATTATCGTGAGGCGAATTAATTTTCCCCATAAGAAATAATGGAAATCAAATTAATCCGTGCAAGACACCCAAAAGTATGAAAAAAAGTTTTACCACATGAAATATTAAGTTTAATGCACACGAACTGAAGAAGACATTCACAGTTAGTAGTACTCTACTAACAATAGAATGCACGGCACTTACCTTCAATGAAGATCTTTCATAGGCTTATGTCCTGGGAGTGCCTTTTCCTCCTGAGTAATGTAGGTCCTGCTTGGCAATTTCTTCCAAAACAGGCCTGTTTCGTCACAATTAAAACTTGTTCAGGTTTAAATTCTTCACTGTCTATGTAATCCTTGAATTCCTTCACATATTTTTCAGCTGCTTTTTGGTCCGAACTGGCAGCCTCACCATGCCTAATCACACTATGTATGCCACTATGATTCTTAAATCTTTCAAACCAACCTTTGCTGGCCTTAAATTCACTCACAGTACCAGTAGTTGCAGACATTTTTTCAATTAAATCCTCATGCAACTTCCCAGCCTTTTCACATATGATTGCTTGAGAGATGCTATCTCCTGCTATCTGTTTTTCATTTATCCACACCAATAACAGTCTCTCAACATCTTCTAACACTTGCGATCTCTGTTTCAAAAACAGACATGCACCTTTTGCAACAACAGCTTCCTTGATTGCCGTTTTCTTGGCCACTATAGTAGCGATGGTTGATTGGGGTTTGGTATACAACCTGGCCAGCTCCGACACACGCACTCCACTTTCATACTTTGCAATTATCTCTTTCTTCATTTCCATAGTAATTAGCACCCTTTTTCTCGCAGGGTTGGCAATAGAAGCTTTCTTGGGGCCCATGGTGACTTACTTTGCAGAAACAAGCACCAAAACACTGTGATAATATGGAATGTACCGAATGTATGCTTAGATGTGAGCACACTGGCTGGCTTGTAAACACCTGCACGCACTGGGACATGTCCTGGACGAATCGTGTGTGGCAGGTTGTTATGACCAAGATCATAATGAGATTAATTTATGTTTTGTCCACTCAATATTATACTCGGGGTTTCTTTAATATTAACTAAATTAAAGATTCCACTAGTTTATAATATTATCTGGTTTAGGAATATACCCGGGTATGATGTGTATATACATTTTGAGTAATGTGTTAGGTAGGTAGATAACAGCTGGCTAAGAATTGAAACAAGGTACGTATGTCCTTGGAGGGTAGTTTAGTCTGCTCTCCCCTTTGGCGAGTTGATGTCATGTAGGGATTAACTGTGTGAGTTCAGTTCGCTCACTCTGCCGACTCAGTGTGCATTGACTGAGCTACCCCTCCAGTACTCCACCTTATTCTCAGATGGATAGAGAATTGTGTCGTAGAAACTCCTGAACCACCTTGAGGTTTATTCTGAATTAAGTCTGTGGACAGCTATATATTGTTACCCTCAGTTCACGATGGGACAACCTGTGTCAAGTTTAGAACTTTAATGATATTTTCCTTATGCCAGGGAGTTACTCAGGGAATGTATTCCTTCTCAATGTATATACTCGCGTACAAGTCATGTCATTGTTGAGGAAGCCGTCCTATTCCTCTGATCGTTAACAAGTGTAGTGACCATATTGATATAGTCTCCAGAGGGGGTCTATGATGTACATTCTATTTAAGTGTTTTCTTATGTTAATGAAAGTTTCTGACGAAGTGATATTTAATAGATATTTATGAATATCTAAGTAGTATTTAAGCTTTTAAATAAAAAGAAACTAGAAAAGACTGAGTAACTATTATTTGTGCCTTACATTTCCAAGTTTGGAAGCATCTTCTCATTCTATGAAGTGTATTGTTACGGAGTGCACTAACCTGGCTAAAGATTCATATTTGAACCATAACACGGGTTTTTTAATGAATGGCGAGGCAAAATTTTTGCGTTAAAATGTATCGTATACCGGATTTAACGTATACCGATGCCATCGAATGCCTGGGGTCCACTGTACACTCATTAATTACCTTAAAATATTTTTAGTCTTAATATAGGGTGAGAGGCGAGTTTTATTCGTATGAAGTCAAGTTAGGAAGTATGGGTAGCCAAGAAGGGCAGCCCTCACCACCCCACCCACACATAATGTAAACAATCCAGACGAACGCATCTGGTTTTGGTTACTTTTTACTGTGTACAAGTTGTCTCCACGTTGATACAGTAGAATAAATAAAGAGAAACACTCCCATTCTCATTTAACACCATTTTTAGAAGAAATGATGCCCTGAGTGAGGCATACGAAAAGAATAATTATCTAGTTACCCCCAGTAATATTATAGTGTACACATTTTCTCTGATGTTGGACAACAAGTTGCCTGGCTACCACAAATTCTACAAGTTGCCTGGCTACCACAAGTCCTACAAGTTGCCTGGCTACCACAAGTCCTACAAATTGCCTGGCTACCGCAAGTTCTACATGTTGCCTAGCTTCCACAAGTCCTGCAAGTCATTGGCTTCCACAAGTCCTGCAGGTTGCCTGGCTACCACAAGTCCTACAGGTTGCCTGGCTACTACAAGTCCTACAAGTTGCCTGGCTACCACAAATCCTACAAGTCACCTGGCTTCCACAAGTCTTACACGTCACCTGGCTTCCACACTCCCTACAAGTCGCCTGGCTTCCACACTCCCTACAAGTCGCCTGGCTACCACAAGTTCTACAAGTTGCCTGACTACCACAAATCCTACAAGTCGCCTGACTACCACAAGTCCTACAAGTCACCTGGCTACCACAAGTCCTACAAGTCGCCTGGCTTCCACATGCCCTACAAGTCGCCTGGCTACCACAAGTCCTACAAATTGCCTGGCTACCACAAATCCTATAAGTCACCTGGCTACCACAAGTTGCCTGGCTACCACAAGTCCTACAAGTCACCTGGCTACCACATCTCATGTTTGTTAATTTATTCTACTGTGGGGTGTATCTAGATGGATTAAGCAAAATGTCTATATTAACATTTTATATGATATTTAATGCTCCTTAGTGATTATTATTGTGTTGTTATTATCATTCTTAGGTAGTAGGTTGGTAGACAGCAGCCACCCAGGGAGGTACTACCGTCCTGCCAAGTGAGTGTAAAACGAAAGCCTGTAATTGTTTTGCACAATGGTAGGATTGCTGGTGTCTTTTTTTTTCTGTCTCATACACATGCAAGATTTCAGGTACATCTTGCTACTAATACTTACACTTAGGTCACACTACACATGCATGTACAAGCATATAGTATATACACACCCCGCTGGGTTTTCTTCTATTTTCTTACTAGTTCTTGTTCTTGTTTATTTCCTCTTACCTCCATGGGGAAGTGGAACGGAATTCTTCCTCCGTAAGCCATGCGTGTTGTAAGAGGCGACTAAAATGCCAGGAGCAAGGGGCTAGTAACCCCTTTTCCTGTATATATTACTAAATGTAAAAGGAGAAACTTTCGTTTTTCCTTTTGGGCCACCCCACCTCGGTGGGATACGGCCGGTGTGTTGAAAGAAAGAATTATTATCATTATTAATATGGTGTCTTCAAGACTAGTAAGACACTCTTAGCGATTTTAATGTGTATCTGCATGCCAGCACAGTGTGTAAATTTACTTTGGTACACACAAGTATCAGTTATAATAATATGTAGGGATGTAGTCCACCAGAACTACATACCTACACCTACCTATATAGCTACACGATATTTAATGTGGCCCAGAGCTATATTATTACCATTGGCATACCATGTTCACTGAGTTTAATCGCATATAACAACTACCTATAGATGCCATTACCAACAAAGGGAGAAGTAATGAATAATTCAAGCCGAGAATTGTAAAAAAAGCATTATTTATTATGGGGAGTCACGTAATGTTTTCCCTCCACTGTGTTGCAGTGTCTGACAGATTGAACATTTGAAGTGACAGGATGGAGCCTTATATAGCGCCAGGAGGTGTATATAAACATACTATGTTTATATGTTATGTAACGTGTTTCTTATATAATTTCAGAAAAAATATAATAGATGGGTTAATGAAAATGTCTGTTAATGTAAAATAAGACATTTAATATACCCAAGAGTGGTTATTATGTATTAGTATTACAGAATGTTTTCCCTCCACCCAGCAACCACACCTCCATAGTAGTATATCAACAGCATGTTTATTATTATTATCACACTGGCCGATTCCCACCAAGGCAGGGTGGCCCGAAAAAGAAAAACTTTCACCATCATTCACTCCATCACTGTCTTTCCAGAAGGGTGCTTTACACTACAGTTTTTAAACTGCAACATTAACATCCCTCCTTCAGAGTGCAGGCACTGTACTTCCCATCTCCAGGACTCAAGTCCGGCCTGCCGGTTTCCCTGAACCCCTTCATAAATGTTACTTTGCTCACACTCCAACAGCACGTCAAGTATTAAAAACCATTTGTCTCCATTCACTCCTATCAAACACGCTCACGCATGCCAGCTGGAAGTCCAAGCCCCTCGCACACAAAACCACCTTTACCCCCTCCCTCCAACCTTTCCTAGGCCGACCCCTACCTCGCCTTCCCGCATGTTTATATGCTATGTAATGTGTTTCTTATATAATTTTGTCTATAATGATGTAAAATTAGACATTTAACGTGCCCAAGAGTGATTATTATTACATAATAGAGAGATGTGTTCATGGAGAATGTAAACAAACTGGGTGGCCCGTTCTGTATTTGAAAGACCACTTGCCATATAGAAAGTTTTGGTCATAATTTGAGATCGCTGTATTGGTGGAATGCCGTAAGGCGAAATGCCGAAAAGCAGGGCCCTACTGTATTTCATGCAAAAAATAATGTAACTCTAATTAACCCATTCCATACACCCAAAAATGTTAACAAAAAATACATTTTGTAGAGAATAACTATAGTTTTACTTACAGAAAACAATGAGAAATCAATACAAATGACCAATTTTAATGATAAATGAACATTACTTACCTTTCTTGAAGACATGTTGGCGTATTGAAGAAGGCGAGGCGGGGAGAGGGAGTTGAGGGTATTGTTTGGAAGGGGAATCTCCCTCCATAAGGACTAAAGGTATCAAAGCCCTCTCTGGGGCTACTTCCCTTTGTTTTTTACTGGCACTAGGACCAGCTTGAGTCACTACACACCTGTAGCACAAAAAATCTGTCTAGAGAGGCCTGTTTCTGGTGTCTCCTTAAGATTTGCCTAAAATGAGACAAGACATCGTCACTGAACATGCAAACACGGCTTGCAACAGTTTTGTTAGGGTGATAATTCTCCACAAAACTTTGCACCTCACTCCACTTTGCACAAGTGTCCTTAATCACTGAAGAAGTCACATTCTCCCCTCTCTCTTCCTCCTCCTTCTCTGAAGCAATTTCCTCAGCTGCAATCTGTTGCTGTTCATTTGAAGGCCTTGCAGCTCTTCAGTGGTTAGCTCTTCCCTGTGGTCCTCCTCCAATTCTTCCACATCCTGGCCACTCACATCCAACCCGATGGACTTCCCCAAAGACACAATAGAGTCCACAATAGACATAGGGTCATCAGGGCCAGCCTTTAAGCCTTCAAAATCCTTCTCGAGGACACATTCTGGCCGCAATTTTCTCCAAGCAGAGTTCATCGTCCTGGAAGTCACTTTCTGCCAAGCCTTATCTATAAGGCTTGTGCAATTGAGGATATTGAAGTGATTCCTTCAGAACTCTCTTAGGGTCAATTCAGTGTCCGAGGTCACTTAAAAGCACCTTTGAAACATTGCTTTGGTGTACAGTTTTTTGAAGTTTGAAATGACCTGCTGGACCATGGACAAGAACTTCACTGTGATGAGCTTACACTCCTCAGACAATAGGTCTTCCAAGTCTGGAGGATGAGCAGGAGCATTGTCCATTACCAGGAGGCACTTAAGAGGCAATTTATTTTCCATGAGGTATTTCTTCACATTCGGGCCAAACACTTCATTGACCCACTCAATGAAAATTAGCCTCATGACCCATGCCTTATTGTTAGCCTTCCACATCACACACAATATACTCTTCATGACATTGTTTTTCTTGAACACTCCAGGATTTTCAGAGTGATACATGGGTAACGGCTTCACTTTGAATTCCCCACTGTCATTACCACAGAACAAAAGAGTTAGCCTGTCCTTCATAGGCTTGTGTCCTGGCAGTGCTCTTTCCTCCTGTGTGATGTAGGTCCTCTTTGGCATTTTCTTCCAAAAGAGGTCTGTTTTGTCACAATTGAACACGTTTTGGGGAGGAATCTTTCAGCCTCTACGTACCCCTTGAATTCATCAACAGATTCTTTGGCTTCACGTTTGTCCAGCCTTGCAGCCTCGCCATGCCTTACTACACTGTGTATACCACTTTACTTTTTGAATCTGTCAAACCAGCCTTTGCTGGCCTTAAATTCACTAACAGCAGCACTCATTCCAGGCATTTTCTTTACAAGATCCCCATGCAACTGCCTTGCCTTTTCCTAAATTATCCCCTCCGCAACACTATCTCCCACTAACTGTTTTTCGTTGAGCCACACCAACAACAACTTCTCCACATCCTCGATTGTTTGTGATCTCTGTTTTGTTAGCATATTTACCCCTTTCGCAACATCAGCTTCCTTGATTTCTGCTTTCTTTGCAAGGATGGAACTGATTGTTGATGTTGATTTCCCATACATCCTGGTGAGCTTGGCCATACGTATGCCACTTTCATATTTTGCTACAAGTTCTTTCTTGAATTCTATTGTGTTTCTCACCTTCTTTACCAAACGGCTGGCACTCTGAACTTTCTTTGGCCCCATGGTGGCTTATTTCAAAGTCGCAATCAATAAACAAGCACAGAAAACAATGGATGAAAGCGTGGAGTATTGCCAACTCAATGTGAGACAGGGGCAGATCAAGTCTGGTACACATGAGAAGCGGCGTCCTGGGCAGGTGGATGCGTCTGATATGGACAGTTTCCGAGCGGATATATGAAGCCCAGGGGAAAATTTTGCCAAAAAAGTGCTTGAAATCCAAATTGTACAATTTCTGCACCAGACAAAAACTGGGGGTCCACTGTACTACTAACACTACTGTTACTACTACTACTAACACTACTGTTACTACTACTACTGACACTACTGTTACTACTACTACTACTACTGACACTACTGTTACTACTACTACTACTACTGACACTACTGTTACTACTACTACTACTAACACTACTGTTACTACTACTACTACTAACACTACTGTTACTACTACTAACACTACTGTTACTACTACTAACAGTACTGTTACTACTACTAACACTACTATTACTACTACTGACACTACTGTTTACTACTTCTACTACTAAAACAACTGTTTACTACAGTTCAACTAACACTACTGTTACTACTACTAACACTACTATTACTACTACTACTACTACTACTAACACTACTATTACTACTACTACTAACACTACTATTACTACTACTAACACTAACACTGCTGTTGCTACTGCTACTACTAACACTGCTGTTGCTACTACTACTACTAACACTGCTGTTACTACTGCTACTACTAAGACTACTGTTACTACTACTACTAACACTGCTGTTACTACTACTATTACTAGCACTACTGTTACTACTACTATTACTAGCACTACTGTTACTACTACTATTACTAACATTACTGTTACTACTACTACTACTACTAACACTACTATTACTACTACTACTAACACTACTGTTACTAACACTACTGTTACTACTGTTACTAACACTACTGTTACTAACACTACTGTTACTACTACTACTAATACTACCACTGCTGCTGTTGCCACTGCTACTACTACTGTTAATATTACTACTACTATTTATACATGTTAGTAATGAATAATTTGTCTTTTCATCAGGTTATTCGACGCTTCATCAAGGAGGAGGTGAAAGCTTTCAGTGTGATGAGTAGCAGCAGGAAAGAAGAGAGAGTTATTGTAGTGCCAACATGTTGTGATGTTCTTGTGTTGGCAGAGCACAACATCCCAGCTGTTTCTCTTCCTTCTGCCAGTAAGTTGATGTGTTGCGATGTTCTAGTGTTGGCGGAACACAATGTCCCTACTGTCTCTCTCTCTTCTGCCAGTAAGTTGATGTGTTGCAATGTTCTAGTGTTGGCGGAACATGACATCCCTGCTGTCTCTTTCTTCTGCCAGTAAGTTGATGTGTTGCAGTGTTCTAGCGTTGGCGGAACACAATGTCCCTACTGTCTCTCTCTCTTCTGCCAGTAAGTTGATGTGTTGCAATGTTCTAGTGTTAGTGGAACACAACAGCCTCTTTCTCTTCCTTCTGCCAGTAAGCAATGTAACGTGTAGTATTTTTATGCTAGTCTGTTTCAATATAATTTTTTTTTTTTTTTTTTTTTTTTCAACAAGTCGGTCGTCTCCCACCGAGGCAGGGTGACCCAAAAAAGAAAGAAAATCCCCAAAAAGAAAATACTTTCATCATCATTCAACACTTTCACCACACTCACACATTATCACTGCTTTTGCAGAGGTGCTCAGGATACAACAGTTTAGAAGCATATACGTATAAAGATACACAACATATCCCTCCAAACTGCCAATATCCCAAACCCCTCCTTTAAAGTGCAGGCATTGTACTTCCCATTTCCAGGACTCAAGTCCGACTATATGAAAATAACCGGTTTCCCTGAATCCCTTCACTAAATATTACCCTGCTCACACTCCAACAGATCGTCAGGTCCCAAGTATCATTCGTCTCCATTCACTCCTATCTAACACGCTCATGCACGCTTGCTGGAAGTCCAAGCCCCTCGCCCACAAAACCTCCTTTACCCCCTCTTTCCAACCCTTTCGAGGACGACCCCTACCCCTCTTTCCTTCCCCTATAGATTTATATGCTTTCCATGTCATTCTACTTTGATCCATTCTCTCTAAATGACCAAACCACCTCAACAACCCCTCTTCTGCCCTCTGACTAATGCTTTTATTAACTCCACACCTTCTCCTAATTTCCACACTCCGAATTTTCTTCATAATATTTACACCACACATTGCCCTTAGACAGGACATCTCCACTGCCTCCAACCGTCTCCTCGCTGCTGCATTTACCACCCATGCTTCACATCCATATAAGAGTGTTGGTACTACTATACTTTCATACATTCCCTTCTTTGCCTCCATAGATAATGTTTTTTGACTCCACATATACCTCAATGCACCACTCACCTTTTTTCCCTCATCAATTCTATGATTAACCTCATCCTTCATAAATCCATCCGCCGACACGTCAACTCCCAAGTATCTGAAAACATTCACTTCTTCCATACTACTCCTCCCCAATTTGATATCCAATTTTTCTTTATCTAAATCATTTGATATCCTCATCACCTTACTCTTTTCTATGTTCACTTTCAACTTTCTACCTTTACACACATTCTCAAACTCATCCACTAACCTTTGCAATTTTTCTTTAGAATCTCCCATAAGCACAGTATCATCAGCAAAAAGTAACTGTGTCAATTCCCATTTTGAATTTGATTCCCCATAATTTAATCCCACCCCTCTCCCGAACACCCTAGCATTTACTTCCTTTACAACCCCATCTATAAATATATTAAACAACCATGGTGACATTACACATACCTGTCTAAGACCTACTTTTACCGGGAAGTATTCTCCCTCTCTTCTACACACCCTAACCTGAGCCTCACTATCCTCATAAAAACTCTTTACAGCATTTAGTAACGTACCACCTATTCCATAAACTTGCAACATCTGCCACATTGCTCCTCTATCCACTCTATCATATGCCTTTTCTAAATCCATAAATGTAATAAAAACTTCAATATAAATACTTCAATATAAATACTTATACAAAATCTGAAGAGGATAGAAATTGTGAAGCATTTTTTGTGCATGATCTTTTCTAGACATTGGAAATATATGCTTGTTTATGATCTAAAGATTGCAAAGACATGTTTATTTATGATCTAGACATTTCACAGATATGTAAGTGTTCCAAATACTACCAAACATGCACTTCAAACACACACATCAAAGAATTCTGGTTTGTTGTGTTGAAGAAACAAGGTTACCACTTTATGGGACAAGAAAGTGAAGAATGAATGAAACTTGTATTCTGCAAGCACGTGCAATTTAGAATGTGGAACACAAAAAGCTTGAATGATTAGAAGAGTATGTGTGAGGGAAGTGGTGGTGCTGGTTGGTTAGTTAGTTGTTTCTTCTTTGTTGGTGGTGGTTCTTCCTCCTCCTCTTCTTCTTGAAGTTGTCATGGTTGTGTGTGATCAAGTGTAGTTGCCTCTGCATGACCCCTACAGGTTTTGTGCTTTCCCCTAAATATCATAATAATTTGTGTAGCTGTGTTTGATGTCATGATGAGAGCAGTTTCATAGCATTTCCTCTTGTATTTTTCTCCTTTCATTATAAATTTTGATTAGGAAAATCTCATCAGATAATTAACCCGTTAACTACTCAAGCGTAGATCTACATTCTCACTGCTAGTGCTCCGAATATTTTGTGTGTGTAATAAGACCAAAAAAAAAAAAAAAAAAATTAGGATCAGTACTTACCGAGATGGCCGCGAAGTTGGAGCTGGATGCTCACCTGACACCAATATGGAGTCCTGCCACTTGCAGAAATGTTGCCAACATACCTTTTTTCCTTTATTTTTTTTAGTTTATATAATTTTTTTTTATTAACACATCGGCCGATTCCCACCAAGGCAGGGTGGCCCAAAAAAGAAAAACTTTTATCATCATTCACTCCATCACTGTCTTGTCAGAGGGGTGCTTTACACTACAGTTATAAAACTGCAACATTAACACCCTTCCTTCAGAGTGTAGACACTGTACTTCCCATCTCCAGGACTACAGTCTAGCCTGCCAGTTTCCCTGAATCCCTTCATAAATGTTACTTTGCTCACACTCCAACAGCACGTCAAGTATTAAAAACCATTTGTCTCCATTCACTCCTATCAAATACGCTCACGCACGCTTGCTGGAAGTCCAAGCCCCTCGCGTACAAAACCACCTTTACCCCCTCCATCCAACCCTTCCTAGGTCGACCTCTACCCCGTCTTCCCTACACTACAGATTTATACACTCGAAGTCATTCTGTTTTGTTCCATTCTCTCTACATGTCCAAACCACCTCAACAACCCCTCCTCAGCCCTCTGGATAATAGTTTTGGTAATACCACATCTTCTCCTAATTTCCAAACTACAAATTCTCGGTATTATATTCACACCACACATTGCCCTCAGACATGACATCTCCACTGCCTCCAACCTTCTCCTCGTTGCAACATTCATCACACATGCTTCACACCCATACAAGAGTGTTGGTACACCTATACTCTCGTACATTCCCCTGTTTGCTTCCGTGGACAAAGTTCTTTGTTTCCACAGACTCCTAAGTGCACTACTCACCCTTTTCCCCTCATCAGTTCTATGATTCACCTCATCCTTCATAGACCCATCTGCTGACATGTCCACTCCTAAATATCTGAATACATTCACCTCCTCCATACTCTCTCCCTCCAATTTGATATCCAATCTTTTGTCACCTAATCTTTCTGTTATCCTCGTAACCTTACTCTTTCCTATACAGTGGACCCCCGCTTAACGATCACCTCCCAATGCGACCAATTATGTAAGTGTATTTATGTAAGTGCGTTTGTACGTGTATGTTTGGGGGTCTGAAATGGACTAATCTATTTCACAATATTCCTTATGGGAACAAATTCGGTCAGTACTGGCACCTGAACATACTTCTGGAATGAAAAAATATCGTTAACCAGGGGTCTACTGTATTCACTTTTAATTTTCTTCTCTTACATACCCTACCAAATTCATCCACCAACCTCTGCAACTTCTCTTCAGAATCTCCCAAAAGCACAGTATCATCAGCAAACAGCAACTGTGACAACTCGCACTTTGTGTTTGATTCTTTATCTTTCAACTCCACACCTCTTGTCAAGACCCTTACATTCACTTCTCTTACAACCCCATCTATAAATATATTGAGCAACTACAATGACATCACACATCCTTGTCTAAGGCCTACTTTTACTGGGAAATAATCTCCCTCTCTCCTACATACTCTAACCTGAGCTTCACTATCCTTGTAAAAGCTCTTCACTGCTTTCAGTAACCTACCTCCTATACTATACACCTGCAACATTTGCCACATTGGCTACCCTATCCACCCTGTCATACACCTTTTCCAAATCCATAAATGCCACAAAAACCTCTTTAGCCTTATCTAAATACTGTTCACTTATATGTTTCACTGTAAACACCTGGTCCACACACCCCCTTACCTTTCCTAAAGTCTCCTTGTTCATCTGCTATCCTATTCTCCGTCTTACTCTTAATTCTTTCAATAGTAACTCTACCATACTTCCCTTCGCCTTTATACAAAGGAACTATGCATGCTCTCTGCCAATCCCTAGGTACCTTACCCTCTTCCATACATTTATTAAATAATTGCACCAACCACTCCAAAACTATATCCCCACCTGCTTTTAACATTTCTATCTTTATCCCATCAATCCCGGCTGCCTTACCTCCTTTCATTTTACCTACTGCCTCACGAACTTCCCCCACACTCACAACTGGCTCTTCCTCACTCCTACAAGATGTTATTCCTCCTTGCCCTATACACGAAATCACAGCTTCCCTATCTTCATCAACATTTAACAATTCCTCAAAATATTCCCTCTCATCTTCCCAATACCTCTAACTCTCCATTTAATAACTCTCCTCTCCTATTTTTAACTGACAAATCCATTTGTTCTCTAGGCTTCCTTAACTTGTTAATCTCACTCCAAAACTTTTTCTTATTTTTAACAAAATTTGTTGATAACATCTCACCCACTCTCTCATTTGCTCTCTTTTTACATTGCTTCACCACTCTCTTAACCTCTCTCTTTTTCTCCATATACTCTTCCCTCCTTGCGTCACTTCTACTTTGTAAAAACTTCTCATATGCTAACTTTTTCTCCCTTACTACTCTCTTTACATCATCATTCCACCAATCACTCCTCTTCCCTCCCGCACCCACTTTCCTGTAACCACAAACTTCTGCTGAACACTCTAACACTACATTTTTAAACCTACCCCATACCTCTTCGACCCCATTGCCTATGCTCTCATTAGCCCATCTATCCTCCAATAGCTGTTTATATCTTACCCTAACTGCCTCCTCTTTTAGTTTATAAACCTTCACCTCTCTCTTCCCTGATGCTTCTATTCTCCTTGTATCCCATTTATCTTTTACTCTCAGTGTAGCTACAACTAAAAAGTGATCTGATATATCTGTGGCCCCTCTATTAACATGTACATCCTGAAGTCTACTCAACAGTCTTTTATCTACCAATACATAATCCAACAAACTACTGTCATTTCACCCTACATCATATCTTGTATACTTATTTAACCTCTTTTTCTTAAAATATGTATTACCTATAACTAAACCCCTTTCTATAATACAAAGTTCAATCAAAGGGCTCCCATTATCATTTACACCTGGCACCCCAAACTTACCTTCCACACCCTCTCTAAAAGTTTCTTCTACTTTAACATTCAGGTCCCCTTCCACAATTACTCTCTCACTTGGTTCAAAGGCTCCTATACATTCACTTAACATCTCCCCAAATCTCTCTCTCTCTCCTCTACATTCCTCTCTTCTCCAGGTGCATACATGCTTATTATGACCCACTTTTCGCATCCAACCTTTACTTTAATCCACATATTTCTTGAATTTACACATTCATATTCTCTTTTCTCCTTCCATAACTGATCCTTCAACATTACTGCTACTCCTTAGCTCTAACTCTCTCAGATACTCCAGATTTAATCCCATTTATTTCCCTCCACCGAAACTCCCCTACCCCCTTCAGCTTTATTTCGCTTAGGGCCAGGACATCGAACTTCTTTTCATTCATAACATCAGCAATCATCTGTTTCTTGTCATCCGCACTACATCCACGCACATTCAAGCATCCCAGTTTTATAAAGTTTTTCTTCTTCTCTTTTTTAGTAAATGTCTACAGGAGAAGGGGTTACTAGCCCATCGCTCCCGGCATTTTAGTCGCCTCATACGACACGCATGGCTTATGGAGGAAAGATTCTTTTCCACTTCCCCATGGACAATAGAAGAAATAAAGAAAAACAAGAGCTATTTAGAAAAAAGAGAAAAGCCTAGATGTATGTATATATATATATGCATGTGCGTGTCTGTGAAGTGTGACCAAAGTGTAAGTAGGAGTAGCAAGATATCCCTGTTATCTAGCATGTTTATGAGACAGAAAAAGACACCAGCAATCCTACCATCATGCAAAACAGTTACAGGTTTCTGTTTCACAGTCATCTGGCAGGACGGTAGTACTTCCCTGGGTGGTTGCTGTCTACCAACCTACTACCTACTAATATTGTTATAGTAAAGATTATAAATTTTAGTGTTTATTTTGTATTCCAAACTCTTATGTTACTACACTGATATCAGGCTATTGAAATAAAAATACCCTCTGCTTGTGTGTAGACGTTGTAATAAGAAATCAGCGTTTGTAATAAAGGGTTAAAGCTCAGATATTGGCAAAGTATTTGATGCAAACTTAGGACTAACTTAAGACTAATTAGGCAATAACCATAGTATTAGGAATTTTATGTTTACAGTCATTTGGGCGAGTGTTAGTGTAAAATAGGGAGAATTACAAATATTGAGAGTAAGTCTGTTTTGTTTTGAATGTGTTCATGATACAGAAGAGGAATGTGTGGTTTTCACATAGCTGATGATGGGGGTGTGTTAGGGAGATAAGGTGTTTTTTAATGGTAGCTTTGAAAATGGTGGTTGAGTCTGTGGTTCTAGAGATTTCTGTCAGGGAGTTGCAGATTTTTGGCCCTTTCATGTACATACATTGAGTTTTTGAAGAGATTTAGCCAAACACAAGGAATGTCATAGAGATTTCTGTGTCTGCTATTATGTCTGTGGGTCCTGTTGCAACTATCAAGAAAGTGTTTTAGTTCGGGGGTTAATATTTGAATTTAAGGTTCTGTAAATGTAGGTTGCACAGTAGTAGGTGTGAATGTTTTATACATTGAATAGGTTTAGGTCTTTGAAGAGTGGAGGGAAGGGGTGTTGTTTAGCATTGAATTGCATGATAATTCTTACTGCAGCTTTTTGTTGGGTTATTATTGGCTTTAGGTGGGTTGCTGTTGTTGATCCCCAGGCACAAATAGCATAGGTGAGGTAGGGATAGATGAGTGAATAGTGTAGTGTGAGTAGGGCTGGCTGTGGTACAAAATAACAAATCTTTGAGAGGATCCCAACTGTTTTGGAGGCGTATGAAGTCCAGTGATGGAGTGAATGATGGTGAAAGTTTTTCTTTTTCGGGCCACCCTTGGTGGGAATCGACCGGTGTGTTAATAAAATAAAATGAAGTACAGTGATAGCCCTAGTTTTGAACTGCTTCCAACTCGACCAGTTATGTAAGTGCTTTTGTAAGTGTATTTTTGGTGGTCTGAAACGGACTAATCTAATTTACACTATTCCTTATTGGAACAAATTCGTTCGGTAACAGCACTTGAACAGCCTTCTGGAATGAAGAAAGTTCGAAACTCAGGGCACCACTGTACATCATACAGAGCTCAAGGGTTAAGCATGTAAAAGGGAGGCAGCTGGTATACTTATTATAAAATAACACTCACAACTGAATAAGAGACATTGGGTCCCCATTCATTTGCATATAGTGCACAGTTTTACAAAATGTAACATTAACTTTTATGTTTCCCTCATAAAGTATGGCTTGCAATTTTGAGAATAAATAACTCTTGCAGGTGCTGAGGTACTGGCGGAGTATTTACTTGATTGTGGGAAGAATGAGGTGGTGTTGTGGTACCGTGGTGAAGCACCTCCACGACCACTACTGCTCTCACTTGTTGAAGTAGGAGTATCATGTTCGCTGGTTCTGTAAGTACAGTACAGTAAAATACACACATAACTGAAGCAGTAGTATCATTGTCACTGGTTCAATAAGTACAGTACAGTACACACATTGAAGCTGTAGTGTCTTGTTCACTGGTTCAGTAAGTACAGTACAGTACATGCATAATTGAAGGAGTAGTATCATCTTCACTGGTTCAGTAAATACAGCTCGACCGCTAGAGCACTCGGCTCACAGACTAAGATCCGGAGTTTGAATCTCCTCCGGTACGGCTGGAAAACATTAGGGACGTGTTTCCATAAGACACCTGCTGTTCCTGTCCCAGTTCACCCATCAGTTTAAAATGGTTACCTGGGTGTTAGTCCCACACCTTTCCCTAACACCCTATCATTCACTTTTTTCACTACCCCATCTATAAATATTGTACTGTATGTTAACCCTTTGACTGTCGCGGCCGTATATGTACGTCTTACGAGGTACCGTGTTTGACGTATATATACTCATAAATTCTAGCGGCTTCAAATCAAGCAGGAGAAAGCTGGTAGGCCCACATGTGAGAGAATGGGTCTGTGTGGTCAGTGTGCACCATATAAAAAAAATCCTGGAGCACGCAGTGCATAATGAGAAAAAAAAAACTCCGACCGTTTTTAATTAAAATGCCAACTTTGTGGTCTATTTTCGTATAGTATTTATGGTTGTATTCTCATTTTCTTGGTCTCATTTGATAGAATGGAAAACATATTATAGAAATAGAGGTGATTTTGATTGATTTTACTATGAAAAGAACCTAGAAATGGAGCTCAAAGTAGGGGAAATGTTTGATTTTTGCCAATGTTCAGAAGTAAACAAATGATGCCATTTTCCAATAAATGTCCAATTAGCCATTCTGATATGCAGTCACGAATGGGTTGATGTTATTTATACAATTATTACAGTATTGCAGTAGTCTGCATAATAGTAAGTCTTCTATTTTTTGTTTGAATAAAAATTCAAAATAGAAAGCAAGAATAATATCAGAGGGGACTGGAGATGTGACTGATGAACAAAGAAGATGTTATTTTAGAGCCAGGAATGTCTGCATTGTTCATTCTGGACCTTATTTTGAAATTGTCATATTTTTTAGTTTTCGTGAAATTGGCCAAATTCCAAATTTCTGACCACATTATTAGGTAGTTGAAATCGGTAAGTGGGCAGTTTCTTGTACTCAATCGATAGAAAAAATGGAGTTCTAAAGAAATAGCTATGAGTTTGGGCGACTGGAACAATGGAATTAGCTGAAAATAGGGCTCAAAGTTGGCGAAATCGCCGATTTGTAAACATCGCTGAGGTTGCTAACTTCGCGAGAGCATAATTCCGCCAGTTTTCCATCAAATTTAGTTTTTTTGGTGTCATTACAGTCGGGAAAAGATTCTCTATCATTTCATAAGAAAAAATAATTTTTTTTTTTTTTTTAAATTTTGCGACACCAGGAGACACCTCAGGATTGGGGGTTGCGACAGTCAAAGGGTTAAACAACCATGGTGGCATTACACATCCCTGTCTAAGCCTACTTTGGAAAATTATCTCCCTCTCTATCCATATTCCTAATTTTAACTTTGCTATACACATGAAAACTTTTTACTGCTTCAATAACCTACCATGTATTCCATACATTTGCAACATCTGCCACATTGCTTCCATATCCACCCTGTCATATGCCTTTACAAAATCCATAAATGCAGTGAAAATTTCCTTACTTTTATCTAAATGTTGCTCACTTATATGCTTCAGTTTAAGCATAGTGAGCAACCCTTCCTACAGTCTTATTCATCTGTGATCCTGCTGTCTGTCCTGCCCTTAATTCTTTCAATAATAACTCTGCCATACACTTTATATAGTATATTCAACAGTCTTATTCCTCTTTAATTCTTACACATTCTTTTATCTTCTATTACCTTATACAAAGGATGTGTGCATGCTCCTTGCCATTCCCTAGGTTCCTTCCCCTATTTCATACACATATTGAACAACATACAGAACAACACTGTGAAAAAATAGTGAAATTCCAAGCTCTTGTGATTTCTCACACAAAAGGGCTTGGAATTTTGCTATTTTTTCACGGTGGATATTCTGCACATTGTGATATAACCTGTTTACCGTGATCTTATTTCATATATTGAACAACGGCACCACCCACTCCAAAACTATATCCCCACCTTCATTTAACATTTCTGTCTTGATCTCATCTATCCCAGCTGCTTTATCCGCTGCCTCGCACACCTTCCCCACACTCACATCTGGCTTTGCCTAACTTCTACATGATGTTATATTTTGGTATAAGAGAACTTTTGTGCATATAAACAATTGCCTGACTGTTATTACTTTGAAAAGCTAGTTTTATTTGACAGTAATCATCATTAATGACAATTTCATTGTGATTAGTAGATTGCATGTTACTTGACCGTCTATGTATGACCATCTTCCTCTAATAATAATGGACAGTAAAGCTGGAATGTTAATTTTAAATATTTCTGCTATAAGTGTTTTGATCTTGATGAGATCACTACCCAAAATTGTTTTGATACAGAAATTTAGAAAATATGGTCAGTGTGTGATAATCTTAATGCAATGTGGATAAACCTGTGTTTTTGCAAATTTAAAAGTACAGTAGGGCCCCACTTATATGGCAGGTTAGGTTCCAGGCTATTGCCGGAAAGCAAACATCCCCAGAAAGCAGAATGCCATTTTTTCCACTTATAACCTGGAGTTTACCTGGAGAGAGTTCTGGGGGTCAACGCCCCCACGGCCTGGTCTGTGACCAGGCCTCCTGGTGGATTAGAGCCTGATCAACCAGGCTGTTACTGCTGGCTGCACGCAAACCAACGTATGAGCCACAGCCCGGCTGGTCAGGAACCGACTTTAGGTGCTTGTCCAGTGCCAGCTTGAAGACTGCCAGGGGTCTGTTGGTAATCCCCCTTATGTATGCTGGGAGGCAGTTGAACAGTCTCGGGCATATAAATGCCAGATAATAAGTATACACTAACATATATTAAGTTAGCAATAGAACTAGGCATTAAAAACAACAAAAAGTAAAATACACACACAGTACGCCCATTACTTACCTTAAAATATTTGTAGTCATAATGTAGGGTGAGAGGTGAGTTTTATTTGTAGGAAGTCAGGTTTGGGAGGTATGGTAGCCAGCCAGGTCAGCCCACCCCACCGCACCTACACATACAGTGGAACCTCAAAAATCGAACTGCTCCCAACACGACCAATTATGTAAGTGTATTTTTGTAAGTGCTTTTATAAGTGTATTTTTGAGGGTCTGGAATGGACTAATCTAATTTACATTATTCCTGATGGGAATAAATTCATTCGGTAAAGGCACTCGAACAGCCTTCTGGACTGAAGAAAGTTCAGTATTTGAGGTTCCACTGTAATATACTATGATATTTAATTAAAGCGCCCCAGAGCTATAAAATACATATAGAGTGGACCCTCGGCCAACGATATTAATCCGTTCCAGAGAGCTTATCGTTAGACGAATTTATCGTTAGTCAAATTAATTTTCCCCATAAGAAATAATGGAAATTCAATTAATCCGTTCCAGACACCCAAAAGTACGAAAAAAAAGTTTTTCACATGAAATATACATTTTCCTACACAGAAAAAGAAGGATACATGCCCAATAAATAATGTACTGTACTCAATGAAGAATAAATGACACTTACCTTTATTGAAGATATAGTGATGAGATGGGAGGAGGGGAGATGATGGAGGTGTATTAACCCTTTCAGGGTCCGTCCTGTAGATCTACGGCTTTACGTTCATGGTCCAAACCATAGATCTACGCCAAAATTCTAGTGGCGTCAAATTTAGCGGGAGAAGGCTGGTAGGCCTACATCTGAGAGAATGGGTCTGGTTGGTCAGTGTGCACACCATAGAAAAAATCTGGATGCCTGCATGGCATTGTGGGAATGCCGGCAAAGTAGCTTTGTTCATTGTGCCTGGCGGCAAGGAAGCTCTCACTCCCCACTCACTCTCCGGGCGAATTCTGACTCCCCTCTTCACAACTTACAGCTCTAAGACTGATGGAAGTGGAGCTGAAGACGAATTCTTTAGTTTTGAACCATATGGTACCATTGTGCCATATGGTACAATGGTACCATATGGTACCATTGTACCATTGGTGCCATGTCATACAATGGTATATGGTACAATGGCATCGTATGGTAGAGTGGTACCATATGGTACAATGTACCATATAGTACATTGTACCATATGGTATATTATACCATATGGTACAGGGACCCTAATGGAAACAAGTCTGTCTGACTTTTTTGGGTTATCCTAGGTTCTCCAAACATATGCTGCTAAGTATGATATTCTATGTAACTTTATTTGTGTATAACTAAATAAACTTACTTATGATGCCACATGCACTTGAGTAAGTTTATTCAGGTGTACAGAAATACAATTACATAGATTATCATACATAGCAGCATATGTATAAAATCCTAGGATAACCCAAAAAAGTCAGGGTGACTTATTTCCATAGTTATCCCTGTATCTGCACCATATGGTGTCCTGTACTGTATGGTACCCTGTGCCATATGGTACCCTGTGCCATATGGTACCCTGTACCATATGGTATCCTGTACCATATGGTACCCTGCACCATATGGTATCCTGTACCATATGTTATCCTGTACTGCATAGTACCCTATACCATATAGTACAATGTACCATATGGTACCCTGCACCATATGGTACCCTGCACAATATGGTACCCTGCACCATATGTTATCCTATACTGCATGGTACCCTATACCATATAGTACAATGTGCCATATGGTACCCTGTAACATATGATACTGTGTACCATATGGTCAATAGGTGTTGGTGGCATGAGACACCAGCCAAGACTGAGTGAGTGGCCACACAAGCTAGCTACTGACTCTGAGACGAAGTGCTTTGTCATCCACCTCAAGGAACACGTCAAGTTCCTGTACACTTGTAAATATATAATGGAACATTACTAATATACACCATTTTTGCATATTTTTGTTGTAAACAACTATTGTAAACAAAATAATAATGAAAATATTAGTGTGTTTATTGTGTTGAATACAACAGTACCATATAGTACAATGAACCATATGGTATCATTGTACTGTATGGTACAATGTACCATATGGTACCATTGCATCATATGGTACCATAACGCTCTCGCTTCACACTGCGAGGGCCTGGGTTCGATTCCCAGCCAGAGTAGAAACATTGGGCATGTTTCTTTCCACCTGTTGTCTATGTTCCCCATCAGTAAAATGGGTACCTGGGTGTTAGTCGACTGGTGTGGGTCGCATCCTGGGACGCTGACCTAAGGAGGCCTGGTCACAGACCGGGCCGCGGGGGCGTTGACCCCCGGAACTCTCTCCATGTAAACTCCATGTAATAAGGTACCATTGCACCATATGGTACCATTGTATCATATGGTACCATTGTACCAAATGGTGCCATTGTACCATATGGTACCATTGTATCATATGGTACCATTGTATCATGTGCCATTGTACCATATGGTACCATTGTATCATATGGTGCCATTGTACCATATGGTACAATTGCACCCTATGGCACCATTGTACCATATGGTACTATATGGTACCATTGTATTCAACACAATAACCGCACTAATATTTTCATCATTTTGTTTACAATAAACTTGTAAACAAGTTTTGTAAGCAATATAATGATAAATTAGTGCAGTTATTGTGTTGAATACAATGAGTGTACACTTATACAATATACATTATACTGGTCTCACAGGCCACAAATGTTATTAAAAAAAGAAAAAAATTAGAAAAGAAAAGAAAAAAGTATAAAAAACATAAAATAAAAAAATGGGATTTTGCGGAAGTCACTGATGTTGCCGCCACCCGGTCATTTTGGGTCAACTTCCCGCTGCTGTATCTCGGTACGTACTGATTAGAAAAAAAAAAAATTGTCTTATTACCTTTACAAAAATATACTCTTTAATTCTGTAAGAAAAAATAATTTTTTTTTTTTCAAAATTTCTTGGACACTGGAGCAGCACTTCAGATTGTGGCCTTGGACCCTGAAGGGGTTAAATTTTGGAAGGGGAATCCCCTTCCATAAGGACTTTAGGTAACAAGTCCTTTTCCAGGGTTACTTCCCTTCTTTGTTTTTTAATGCCACTGGGAACAACTTGAGAGTCACTGGACCTCTGTCACACCAAAAATCTGTCCATAGAGCTCTGTACCTCGTGTTCCTTAAAGATTTTCCTAAAGTGGGTCACAACATTGTCATTGTAAAAGTCACCAGCATGGCTTGCAATCTGTGTCACAGTGATTTTCCTACATAAAGGTTCGCACCTTTGTCTACATTGTACACATTTCCTTAACCCTTTGAGGGTCGACAGGCCCTCTCCGAAACTCGTTCTCAGGGTCGGCCAAATTTAAAAAAAAAAAATTATTTTCTCCTATGAAAAGATAGAGAATCTTTTCCCGATCATAACGACACCAAAAGTTTGAAATTTGATAGAAAACTTACGGAATTATGCTCTCGCAAAGTTAGCGTTCTTGGCGATGTTTACGGATCGGCGATTTTGCCCACTTTGAGCCCCATTTTCGGCCAATTTCACTGTACTAGTCGACAAAAAACATGAATATTTCGCTAGAACTCCATTTTTTTCTATCGAATGGGTGCAAGAAACCACCCATTTATAAATTCAACTATCCAGTACAGTGGTCAGAATTTAGCAATTTTGCCAATTTCACACAAATTTCAAAAGATGCCAATTTCCGAATAGGATCCAGAATAAACAAGAAAGACATTCCTGGCACTAAAATGACATTTCCTCTAGTCATTAGTCACGTCTCAAGGCCCCTCTTATATTCTTTTGCTTTCCACTTTGAATTTTTATTCTCACAAAAAATATAAGATTTACTGTTATGCAGACTACTGCATTAGTGTAAAAAATGGTATAAATATTATTGGTGCACTTGTGAAAGAATATTAGACTCACCAGTTGACGTGTATTGCACACTTGGCACGATTTGTTTACTTTTGAAGTTTGGTAAAAATCGAACATTTCTGCTACTTTGAGCTCAATTTCAAGGCACCTTTCATTGTAAAACCAGTCAAAATCATCTCAATTTCAGTAATATGTCTTCCATTCTATAAAATGAGACCAAGAAAACTAGAATACAACAATAAATACCATACGAAAATACACTGCAAAGTCGCTGATTTATTAAAAAAAAATGGTCAAAGTTTTTTTTTTCTCATTATGCACTGTGTGCTGCAGGATTTTTTTTAGACTGTGCACACTGACCACATAGACCCATTCTTTCATATGAAGGCCTACCAGCTTTCTCCCACTAGATTTGAGGCCGCTAGAATTTATGAGTACTAGTACGTCAAAAACCCCTACGCGTAAGATGTACTAGTACGACGAAAACCCTCAAAGGGTTAATCGTTGAAGAAGGCAACTTCCTCAATTTCTCTCTCCCCTCCTCTGAAGCAATTTTCTCAGTTGTGACCTCTTGCTGTTGCAGATGCTCGTGCAGTTCATCAGTGGTTAGTTCTTCATCGTTGTCCTCCACCAACTCTTCCACATCCTCCCCACTAACCTCCAACCCCATGGACTACCCCAGTGCCACAGTAGATTCCACATTTGGCATAGGCTCCTCAGGGTTAGCCCCAAACCCTTCAAAATCCCTCTCTTGTACACATTGTGGCCACAGCTTCCTCCAAGCAGAGTTCAAGGTCCTGTTAGTCACTCCCTCCCAAGCCTTACCTTTAAGGTTTATGCAATTGAGGATACTAAAGTGATCTTTCCAAAACTCTCTTAGGGTCAATCGAGTGTCTGAGGTCACTTCAAAGCATTTTTGAAACATTGCTTTGGTGTACAGTTTTTTGAAATTTGAAATGACCTGCTGGTTCATGGGCTGGAGTAAAGGAGTGGTATTAGGAGGCAAAAACTTCACTTTTATAAGAACATAAGAAAGGAGGAACACTGCAGCAGGCCTGTTGGCCCATACTTGGCAGGTCCTTTACAATCCATCCCACTAACAAAATGTTTGCCCAACCCAATTTTCAATGCCACCCAAGAAATAAGCTCTGATAACTCAAATCCAACCCCTCTCATTCATGTATTTATCCAACCTATATTTGAAACTACCCAAAGTCCTAGCCTGAATAACCCAACTAGGTAGACTGTTCCACTCATCAACTACCCTATTTCCAAACCAATACTTTCCTACATCCCTTCTAAATCTAAACTTGTCCAATTTGAATCCATTACTGCAGGTTCTCTCCTGGAGAGATATCCTCAAAACCTTGCTAATATCCCCCTTATTAATACCCATCTTCCACTTATACACTTCGATGAGGTCTCCCCTCATTCTTCGTCTAACAAGTGAATGTAATTTAAGTGTCTTCAATCTTTCTTCATAAGGAAGATTTCTAATGCTATGTATTAATTTAGTCATTCTACGCTGAATGTTTTCTAATGAATTTATGTCCATTCTGTAATATGGAGACCAGAACTGAGCTGCATAATCTAGGTGAGGCCTTACTAATGATGTATAAAGCTGCAGTATAAGCTCTGGACTTCTGTTGCTTACACTTCTTGATATAAATCCCAATAATCTATTTGCCTTATTACGCACGCTTAGGCACTGCTGTCTTGGTTTAAGGTTGCTGCTTACCATAACCCCCAAATCTTTCTCGCAATTTATATGGCTAAGTTCAACATTATTAAGCTGGTAGGTGCTAGGGTTATGGACATTTCCGAGCTTTAGAACTTTACATTTATCTACATTGAACTGCATCTGCCACTTTTCTGACCACGAATTTAGTTTGTCTAAATCCTCCTGAAGTTGTGAGACTTCAACGTCTGAATCGATTATCCTACCTATCTTCGTGTCATCAGCAAATTTGCTTATGTCACTAGTAATTCCCTCATCAAGGTCGTTTATATATATAATAAACAGCAATGGGCCTAAAACTGATCCCTGCAGAATGCCACTTGTTACAGATCCCCACTCAGATTTAACCCCATTTATGCACACTCTCTGCTTCCTATTGGTGAGCCATGACTCGATCCATGACAGCATTTTTCCCCCAGTGCCATGAGCAGCTACTTTCTTCAAAAGTCTCTGATGTGGTACTCTATCAAAATTCTTACTAAAATCTAAATAAACAATATCGAATTCTTTATTCTGATCAACGGCCTCAAAAGCTTTGCTGAAGAAGGTTAATAAATTAGTTAGGCAGGAACGGCCCCTGGTGAAACCATGTTGAGTATCATTAATCAAATTATGCCTATCGAGATGGCTTCTTATATTATCAGCTGTAATTGACTCTAGTAATTTGCCTACAATTGAGGTCAGGCTTATTGGGCGGTAATTTGACGGTAACGACTTGTCCCCTGCTTTAAAAATAGGAATTACATTAGCCATCTTCCACATATCAGGCACTACACCTGTTTGAAGAGATAAATTAAAAATATTAGTTAAAGGTTCACAGAGTTCCACTTTACACTCTTTAAGAATCCTTGAAAAAAGTTCATCAGGGCCCGGGGATTTATTTTGCTTTAACCGGTCTATCTGTTTTTTAACCATTTCGCTAGTGACTGTGATATTGCATAATTTATCATCTTCAAGCCTACTATAAAAATTAATAACTGGGATATTGTCAGTGTCTTCCTGAGTGAAAACCGAGATAAAATAATTATTAAGAATAGAACACATTTCATTCTCCTTGTCAGTGAGATGCCCAGAGTTATTTTTAAGGGGACCTATCTTTTTTTTTTTTTTTTTTTTTCAACAAGTCGGTCGTCTCCCACCGAGGCAGGGTGACCCAAAAAAGAAAGAAAATCCCCAAAAAGAAAATACTTTCATCATCATTCAACACTTTCACCACACTCACACATTATCACTGCTTTTGCAGAGGTGCTCAGAATACAACAGTTTAGAAGCATATACGTATAAAGATACACAACATATCCCTCCAAACTGCCAATATCCCAAACCCCTCCTTTAAAGTGCAGGCATTGTACTTCCCATTTCCAGGACTCAAGTCCGACTATATGAAAATAACCGGTTTCCCTGAATCCCTTCACTAAATATTACCCTGCTCACACTCCAACAGATCGTCAGGTCCCAAGTATCATTCGTCTCCATTCACTCCTATCTAACACACTCATGCACGCTTGCTGGAAATCCAAGCCCTTCACCCACAAAACCTCCTTTACCCCCTCTTTCCAACCCTTTCGAGGACGACCCCTACCCCTCTTTCCTTCCCCTATAGATTTATATGCTTTCCATGTCATTCTACTTTGATCCATTCTCTCTAAATGACCAAACCACCTCAACAACCCCTCTTCTGCCCTCTGACTAATGCTTTTATTAACTCCACGCCTTCTCATAATTTCCACACTCCGAATTTTCTGCGTAATATTTACACCACACATTGCCCTTAGACAGGACATCTCCACTGCCTCCAACCGTCTCCTCGCTGCTGCATTTACCACCCAAGCTTCACATCCATATAAGAGTGTTGGTACTACTATACTTTCATACATTCCCTTCTTTGCCTCCATAGATAGCGTTTTTTGACTCCACATATACCTCAACGCACCACTCACGTAGTAGGTTGGTAGACAGCAACCACCCAGGGAAGTACTACCGTCCTGCCAGATGACTGTGAAACAAAAACCTGTAACTGTTTTGCATGATGGTAGGATTGCTGGTTTCTTTTTCTGTCTCATAAACACGCTAAGATAACAGGGATATCTTGCTACTCCTACTTACACTTTGGTCACACTTCACAGACACGCACATGCATATATATATATACATACATCTAGGTTTTTCTCCTTTTTCTAAATAGCTCTTGTTCTTTTTTATTTCTTCTATTGTCCATGGGGAAGTGGAAAAGAATCTTTCCTCCGTAAGCCATGCGTGTCGTATGAGGCGACTAAAATGCCGGGAGCAATGGGCTAGTAACCCCTTCTCCTGTATACAATTACTAAAAAAGAGAAGAAGAAAAACTTTATAAAACTGGGTTGCTTAAATGTGCGTGGATGTAGTGCGGATGACAAGAAACAGATGATTGCTGATGTTATGAATGAAAAGAAGTTGGATGTCCTGGCCCTAAGCGAAACAAAGCTGAAGGGGGTAGGAGAGTTTCAGTGGGGGGAAATAAATGGGATTAAATCTGGAGTATCTGAGAGAGTTAGAGCAAAGGAAGGGGTAGCAGTAATGTTAAATGATCAGTTATGGAAGGAGAAAAGAGAATATGAATGTGTAAATTCAAGAATTATGTGGATTAAAGTAAAGGTTGGATGCGAGAAGTGGGTCATAATAAGCGTGTATGCACCTGGAGAAGAGAGGAATGCAGAGGAGAGAGAGAGATTTTGGGAGATGTTAAGTGAATGTATAGGAGCCTTTGAACCAAGTGAGAGAGTAATTGTGGTAGGGGACTTGAATGCTAAAGTAGGAGAAACTTTTAGAGAGGGTGTGGTAGGTAAGTTTGGGGTGCCAGGTGTAAATGATAATGGGAGCCCTTTGATTGAACTTTGTATAGAAAGGGGTTTAGTTATAGGTAATACATATTTTAAGAAAAAGAGGATAAATAAGTATACACGATATGATGTAGGGCGAAATGACAGTAGTTTGTTGGATTATGTATTGGTAGATAAAAGACTGTTGAGTAGACTTCAGGATGTACATGTTTATAGAGGGGCCACAGATATATCAGATCACTTTCTAGTTGTAGCTACACTGAGAGTAAAAGGTAGATGGGATACAAGGAGAATAGAAGCATCAGGGAAGAGAGAGGTGAAGGTTTATAAACTAAAAGAGGAGGCAGTTAGGGTAAGATATAAACAGCTATTGGAGGATAGATGGGCTAATGAGAGCATAGGCAATGGGGTCGAAGAGGTATGGGGTAGGTTTAAAAATGTAGTGTTAGAGTGTTCAGCAGAAGTTTGTGGTTACAGGAAAGTGGGTGCAGGAGGGAAGAGGAGCGATTGGTGGAATGATGATGTAAAGAGAGTAGTAAGGGAGAAAAAGTTAGCATATGAGAAGTTTTTACAAAGTAGAAGTGATGCAAGGAGGGAAGAGTATATGGAGAAAAAGAGAGAAGTTAAGAGAGTGGTGAAGCAATGTAAAAAGAGAGCAAATGAGAGAGTGGGTGAGATGTTATCAACAAATTTTGTTGAAAATAAGAAAAAGTTTTGGAGTGAGATTAACAAGTTAAGAAAGCCTAGAGAACAAATGGATTTGTCAGTTAAAAATAGGAGAGGAGAGTTATTAAATGGAGAGTTAGAGGTATTGGGAAGATGGAAGGAATATTTTGAGGAATTGTTAAATGTTGATGAAGATAGGGAAGCTGTGATTTCGTGTATAGGGCAAGGAGGAATAACATCTTGTAGGAGTGAGGAAGAGCCAGTTGTGAGTGTGGGGGAAGTTCGTGAGGCAGTAGGTAAAATGAAAGGGGGTAAGGCAGCCGGGATTGATGGGATAAAGATAGAAATGTTAAAAGCAGGTGGGGATATAGTTTTGGAGTGGTTGGTGCAATTATTTAATAAATGTATGGAAGAGGGTAAGGTACCTAGGGATTGGCAGAGAGCATGCATAGTTCCTTTGTATAAAGGCAAAGGGGATAAAAGAGAGTGCAAAAATTATAGGGGGATAAGTCTGTTGAGTGTACCTGGTAAAGTGTATGGTAGAGTTATAATTGAAAGAATTAAGAGTAAGACGGAGAATAGGATAGCAGATGAACAAGGAGGCTTTAGGAAAGGTAGGGGGTGTGTGGACCAGGTGTTTACAGTGAAACATATAAGTGAACAGTATTTAGATAAGGCTAAAGAGGTCTTTGTGGCATTTATGGATTTGGAAAAGGCGTATGACAGGGTGGATAGGGGGGCAATGTGGCAGATGTTGCAAGTGTATGGTGTAGGAGGTAGGTTACTGAAAGCAGTGAAGAGTTTTTACGAGGATAGTGAGGCTCAAGTTAGAGTATGTAGGAAAGAGGGAAATTTTTTCCCAGTAAAAGTAGGCCTTAGACAAGGATGTGTGATGTCACCGTGGTTGTTTAATATATTTATAGATGGGGTTGTAAGAGAAGTAAATGCGAGGGTCTTGGCAAGAGGCGTGGAGTTAAAAGATAAAGAATCACACACAAAGTGGGAGTTGTCACAGCTGCTCTTTGCTGATGACACTGTGCTCTTGGGAGATTCTGAAGAGAAGTTGCAGAGATTGGTGGATGAATTTGGTAGGGTGTGCAAAAGAAGAAAATTAAAGGTGAATACAGGAAAGAGTAAGGTTATGAGGATAACAAAAAGATTAGGTGATGAAAGATTGAATATCAGATTGGAGGGAGAGAGTATGGAGGAGGTGAACGTATTCAGATATTTGGGAGTGGACGTGTCAGCGGATGGGTCTATGAAAGATGAGGTGAATCATAGAATTGATGAGGGAAAAAGAGTGAGTGGTGCACTTAGGAGTCTGTGGAGACAAAGAACTTTGTCCTTGGAGGCAAAGAGGGGAATGTATGAGAGTATAGTTTTACCAACGCTCTTATATGGGTGTGAAGCGTGGGTGATGAATGTTGCAGCGAGGAGAAGGCTGGAGGCAGTGGAGATGTCATGTCTGAGGGCAATGTGTGGTGTGAATATAATGCAGAGAATTCGTAGTTTGGAAGTTAGGAGGAGGTGCGGGATTACCAAAACTGTTGTCCAGAGGGCTGAGGAAGGGTTGTTGAGGTGGTTCGGACATGTAGAGAGAATGGAGCAAAACAGAATGACTTCAAGAGTGTATCAGTCTGTAGTGGAAGGAAGGCGGGGTAGGGGTCGGCCTAGGAAGGGTTGGAGGGAGGGGGTAAAGGAGGTTTTGTGTGCGAGGGGCTTGGACTTCCAGCAGGCATGCGTGAGCGTGTTTGATAGGAGTGAATGGAGACAAATGGTTTTTAATACTTGACGTGCTGTTGGAGTGTGAGCAAAGTAACATTTATGAAGGGATTCAGGGAAACCGGCAGGCCGGACTTGAGTCCTGGAGATGGGAAGTACAGTGCCTGCACTCTGAAGGAGGGGTGTTAATGTTGCAGTTTAAAAACTGTAGTGTAAAGCACCCTTCTGGCAAGACAGTGATGGAGTGAATGATGGTGAAAGTTTTTCTTTTTCGGGCCACCCTGCCTTGGTGGGAATCGGCCGGTGTGATAATAATAATAACCACTCACGTTTTTTCCCTCATCAATTCTCTGATTAACCTCATCCTTCATAAATCCATCCGCCGACATGTCAACTCCCAAGTACAGTGGACCCCCGCATACCGTCGGCATCACATAACGTTCAATCCGCATACTGCTCGCTTTTATCGCAAAAATTTTGCCTCGCATACCGCTCAAAAACCCGGTCACCGCTCTTCGTCCGAGACGCGTCCAATGTGCGCCCTTAGCCAGCCTCACATGTGCCGCCGGTGGCATTGTTTACCAGCCAGCCTCCGCGGTAACATCCAAGCATACAATCGGAACATTTCGTATTATTACAGTGTTTTTGGTGATTTTATCTGCAAAATAAGTGACCATGGGCCCCAAGAAAGCTTCTAGTGCCAACCCTACAGCAATAAGGATGAGAATTACTATAGAGATGAAGAAAAAGATCATTGATAAGTATGAAAGTGGAGTGCATGTCTCCAAGCTGGCCAGGTTGTATAATAAACCCCAATCAACCATCGCTACTATTGGTGGTACAGCTGCTGCTGCTGCTGTACCACCGTCAGCTGCTGCTGTAGTACCGTCTGCTGCTGCTGTAGCATCGTCTGCTGCTGCTGTAGCACTGTCAGCTGCTGCTGCTGTTGTAGCACTGTCAGCTGCTGCTGCTGCTGTACCACCGTCAGCTGCTGCTGCTGCTGTAGTACCGTCTGCTGCTGCTGTAGCATCGTCTGCTGCTGCTGTAGCATCGTCTTCTGCTGCTGTAGCACTGTCAGCTGCTGCTGCTGCTGTACCACCGTCAGCTGCTGCTGCTGTAGCATCGTCTGCTGCTGCTGTAGCATCGTCTGCTGCTGCTGTAGCATCGTCTGCTGCTGCTGTAGCACTGTCAGCTGCTGCTGCTGCTGCTGTAGCACCGTTGTTGGTGTGGCTTATTGAGAATACCAAGAAACAATTAACCCCAGAGGATTTGCCACCCAGGATAACCCAAAAAAGTCAGTGTCATCGAAGACTGTAACTTATTTCCATTGGGGTCCTTAATCTTGTCTCCCAGGATGCAACCCACCCCAGTCGACTAACACCCAGGTGAACAGGGAAAAATGCCTGGAACTAGTGCTCATATTGGTGAATTTAAAGCCAGCAAAGGTTTGGGTGTCTTGCACGGATTAATTTGATTTCCATTATTTCTTATGGGGAAAATTCATTCGCATACCGATCATTTCGCATAACAATGAGCCCTCTTGCACGGATTAAAGTCGCTATGCGGGGGTCCACTGTATCTGAAAACATTCACTTCTTCCATACTCCTCCTCCCCAATTTGATATCCAATTTATCTTTATCTAAATCATTTGATACCCTCATCACCTTACTCTTTTCTATGTTCACTTTCAACTTTCTACCTTTACACACATTCTCAAACTCATCCACTAACCTTCACAATTTTTCTTTAGAATCTCCCATAAGCACAGTACCATCAGCAAAAAGTAACTGTGTCAATTCCCATTTTGAATTTGATTCCCCATAATTTAATCCCACCCCTCTCCCGAACACCCTAGCATTTACTTCTTTTACAACCCCATCTATAAATATTTTAAACAACCATGGTGACATTACACATCCCTGTCTAAGACCTACTTTTACTGGGAAGTATTCTCCCTCTCTTCTACACACCCTAACCTGAGCCTCACTATCCTCATAAAAGCTCTTTACAGCATTTAGTAACTTACCACCTATTCCATATACTTGCAACATCTGCCACATTGCTCCTCTATCCACTCTATCATATGCCTTTTCTAAATCCATAAATGCAATAAAAAGTTCCCTACCTTTATCTAAATACTGTTCACATATATGCTTCAATGTAAACACTTGATCTACACATCCCCTACCCACTCTGAAACCTCCTTGCTCATTCGCAATTCTACTTTCTGTCTTACCTCTAATTCTTTCAATTATAACTCTACCATATACTTTTCCTGGTATACTCAGTAAACTTATTCCTCTATAATTTTTACAATCTCTTTTGCCCCCTTTCCCTTTATATAAAGGGACTATACATGCTCTCCGCCAATCCCTAGGTACCTTCCCCTCTTTCATACATTTATTAAACAAAAGTATCAACCACTCCAACACTATATCGCCCCCTGCTTTTAACATTTCTGTCATGATCCCATCAGTTCCAGCTGCTTTACCCCCTTTCATTCTACGTAATGCCTCACGTACCTCCCCCACACTTACATTCTTCTCTTCTTCACTCCTAAAAGATGGTATACCTCCCTGGCCAGTGCATGAAATTACCGCCTCCCTTTCTTCCTCAACATTTAAAAGTTCCTCAAAATATTCTCGCCATCTACCTAATACCTCCCTCTCCCCATCTACTAACTCCCCTACTCTGTTTTTAACTGACAAACCCATACTTTCCCTAGGCTTTCTTAACTTGTTTAACTCACTCCAAAATTTTTTCTTATTTTCATTAAAATTTCTTGACAGTGCCTCTCCCACTCTTTCATCTGCTCTCCTTTTGCACTCTCTCACCACTCTCTTCACCTTTCTTTTACTCTCCATATACTCTGCTCTTCTTATAACACTTCTGCTTTGTAAAAACCTCTCGTAAGCTACCTTTTTCTCTTTTATCACACCCTTTACTTCATCATTCCACCAATCTCTCCTCTTTCCTCCTGCCCCCACCCTCCTATAACCACAAACTTCTGCCCCACATTCTAATACTGCATTTTTAAAACTATTCCAACCCTCTTCAACCCCCCCACTACTCATCTTTGCACTAGCCCACCTTTCTGCCAATAGTCGCTTATATCTCGCCCGAACTTCCTCCTCCCTTAGTTTATACACTTTCACCTCCCTCTTACTTGTTGTTGCCACCTTCCTCTCTTCCCATCTACCTCTTACTCTAACTGTAGCTACAACTAAATAATGATCCGATATATCAGTTGCCCCTCTATAAACATGTACATCCTGGAGCCTACCCATCAACCTTTTATCCACCAATACATAATCTAACAAACTACTTTCATTACATGCTACATCATACCTTGTATATTTATTTATCCTCTTTTTCATAAAATATGTATTACTTATTACCAAATTTCTTTCTACACATAGCTCAATTAAAGGCTCCCCATTTACATTTACCCCTGGCACCCCAAATTTACCTACTACTCCCTCCATAACATTTTTACCCACTTTAGCATTGAAATCCCCAACCATCATTACTCTCACACTTGATTCAAAACTCCCCACGCATTCACTCAACATTTCCCAAAATCTCTCTCTCTCTCCTCTACACTTCTCTCTTCTCCAGGTGCATACACGCTTACTATAACCCACTTTTCACATCCAATCTTTATTTTACTCCACATAATCCTTGAATTTATACATTTGTAGTCCCTCTTTTCCTGCCATAGCTTATCCTTCAACATTATTGCTACTCCTTCTTTAGCTCTAACTCTCTTTGAAACCCCTGACCTATCTTATCTTTAACTTTTGTTCTGTAAACCTGGAAAAAACCCTTTGGGTTAGTTTTCGAATCCCTAGCAACTTTAATTTCATAGTCCCGTTTTCTTATCCCCTTTTTAACGTCCCTCTTAACCCTTTGACTGTCGCGGCTGTATATATACGTCTTACGAGGTACCATGTTTGATGTATATATACTCATAAATTCTAGCGGCTTCAAATCAAGCAGGAGAAAGCTGGTAGGCCCACATGTGAGGGATTGGGTCCGTGTGGACAGTGTGCACCATATCAAAAAAATCCTGGAGCACACAGTGCATAATGAGAAAAAAAAATGACCGCTTTTTTAATTAAAATGCCGACTTTGTGGTCTATTTCCGTATAGTATTTATGGTTGTATTCTCGTTTCTTGGTCTCATTTGATAGAATTGAAAATATATTAATGAAATAGAAGTGATTTTGATTGATTTTACTATAAAAAAAAACCTGGAAATGGAGCACAAAGTACGGGAAATGTTTGATTTTTGCCGATGTTCAAAAGTAAACAAATGATGTCATTGTCCAATAAATGTCCAAATAGCCATTATAATATGCAGTCATGAATGGGTTGATGTAATTTTTACAATTATTACAGTATTGCAGTAGTCTGCATAACAGTAAATCTTCTACTTTTTGTTTGAATAAAATTTCAAAATAGAAAGCAAGAGTAATATCAGAGGGGCCTGGAGACATGACTGATGAACAAAGAAAATGTTATTTTAGAGCCAGGAATGTCTGCATTGTTCATTCTGGTCCTTATTTTGAAATTGTCTTATTTTTTAATTTTCGTGAAATTGGCCAAATTGCAAATTTCTGACCATGTTATTGGGTAGTTGAAATCAGTAAATGGGTAGTTTCTTGTATTAAATCGATAGAAAAAATGGAGTTCTGAAGAAATAGCTATAAGTTTGGTTGACTGGAATAATGGAATTAGCCGAAAATAGGGCTCAAAGTGGGCGAAATCGCCGATTTGTAAATATCGCCGAGGTCGCTAACTTTGCGAGAGCGTAATTCCGTCAGTTTTCCATAAAATTTCGTTTTTTTGGTGTCTTTACAATCGGGAAAAGATTCTCTATCACTTCATAAGAAAAAAATAATTTTTTTTTTTTTTTGAAATTTTGCGACACCAGGAGACACCTCAGGATTGGGGGTTGCGACAGTCAAGGGGTTAATGTCAATATATTGATTCATAAGACGACCCTCACCTCTTTATACGCCTATAATTTTCTTTCTTCTGTCCTAAAAGATATTTGAGCCTATTATTAATCCATTTGGGGTCATTTCTATTCGATCTAATTTCCTTACATGGGATAAATGTCCTTCGGGCAGCATGTATTGTGCTTAGAAAGCTGTCATACTGATAGCTCTCTTCATTACTCCAGTCTACAGATGATAAGTGTTCTCTAAGCCCATTGTAATCTGCTAAGCAAAAATATGGAACTGTTACTGAGTTATCCCTACTATCATACTTCCATTCAATGCTAAAAGGAATTGATTTGTGGTCGCTAGCACCAAGTTCCTCTGAAATTTCTAAATTATTAACAAGGGATTCATTGTTTGCCAGAACTAAGTCAAGCAAGTTATTTCCCCATGTAGGCTCTGTCACAAACTGCTTCAAAAAACAATCCTGAACTACTTCTAAGAAGTCGTTTGATTCTAAATTCCCAGTCAAGAAATTCCAATCAATATGACTAAAGTTAAAGTCTCCTAGAATTACTACGTTATTGTGCCTGGTGGCCTTAACAATTTCCTCCCATAGTAGTCTCCCTTGGTCCCTATCTAAGTTTGGGGGATGGTATATTACACCTAAAATCAATTTTTCATGTCCCTCTGAAAATTCTATCCAAACAGACTCAGTATGGGTTTCAGACTTTATACCTGTTTTTATGCAACAGTTTAAGCGATCTCGGACATACAGTGCCACCCCACCCCCCTTCCCGATACTTCTGTCCACTTGGAACAATTTAAAACCCTGTATGTGACATTTAGCAGGCATGTCCCGACTTTTTGTATTGAACCACGTCTCAGTTAAGGCAAATATATCAATGTTACCTGCACTAGCAACTAGTCTCAACTCGTCCATCTTATTCCTAACACTACAACTATTTGTGTAATATATATTCAAGGGTAAGGTACCTAGGGATTGGCAGAGAGCATGCATAGTTCCTTTGTATAAAGGCAAAGGGGATAAAAGAGAGTGCAAAAATTATAGGGGGATAAGTCTGTTGAGTATACCTGGTAAAGTGTATGGTAGAGTTATAATTGAAAGAATTAAGAGTAAGATGGAGAATAGGATAGCAGATGAACAAGGAGGCTTTAGGAAAGGTAGGGGGTGTGTGGACCAGGTGTTTACAGTGAAACATATAAGTGAACAGTATTTAGATAAGGCTAAAGAGGTCTTTGTGGCATTTATGGATTTGGAAAAGGCATATGACAGGGTGGATAGGGGGGCAATGTGGCAGATGTTGCAAGTGTATGGTGTAGGAGGTAGGTTACTGAAAGCAGTGAAGAGTTTTTACGAGGATAGTGAGGCTCAAGTTAGAGTATGTAGGAAAGAGGGAAATTTTTTCCCAGTAAAAGTAGGCCTTAGACAAGGATGTGTGATGTCACCGTGGTTGTTTAATATATTTATAGATGGGGTTGTAAGAGAAGTAAATGCGAGGGTCTTGGCAAGAGGCGTGGAGTTAAAAGATAAAGAATCACACACAAAGTGGGAGTTGTCACAGCTGCTCTTTGGTGATGACACTGTGCTCTTGGGAGATTCTGAAGAGAAGTTGCGGAGATTGGTGGATGAATTTGGAAGGGTGTGCAAAAGAAGAAAATTAAAGGTGAATACAGGAAAGAGTAAGGTTATGAGGATAACAAAAAGATTAGGTGATGAAAGATTGGAGGGAGAGAGTATGGAGGAGGTGAACGTATTCAGATATTTGGGAGTGGACGTGTCAGCGGATGGGTCTATGAAAGATGAGGTGAATCATAGAATTGATGAGGGAAAAAGAGTGAGTGGTGCACTTTGGAGTCTGTGGAGACAAAGAACTTTGTCCTTGGAGGCAAAGAGGGGAATGTATGAGAGTATAGTTTTACCAACGCTCTTATATGGGTGTGAAGCGTGGGTGATGAATGTTGCAGCAAGGAGAAGGCTGGAGGCAGTGGAGATGTCATGTCTGAGGGCAATGTGTGGTGTGAATATGATGCAGAGAATTCGTAGTTTGGAAGTTAGGAGGAGGTGCGGGATTACCAAAACTGTTGTCCAGAGGGCTGAGAAAGGGTTGTTGAGGTGGTTTGGACATGTAGAGAGAATGGAGCGAAACAGAATGACTTCAAGAGTGTATCAGTCTGTAGTGGAAGGAAGGCGGGGTAGGGGTCAGCCTAGGAAAGGTTGGAGGGAGGGGGTAAAGGAGGTTTTGTGTGCGAGGGGCTTGGACTTCCAGCAGGCATGCATGAGCGTGTTTGATAGGAGTGAATGGAGACAAATGGTTTTTAATACTTGACGTGCTGTTGGAGTGTGAGCAAAGTAACATTTATGAAGGGATTCAGGGAAACCGGCAGGCCGGACTTGAGTCCTGGAGATGGGAAGTACAGTGCCTGCACTCTGAAGGTGGGGTGTTAATGTTGCAGTTTAAAAACTGTAGTGTAAAGCACCCTTCTGGCAAGACAGTGATGGAGTGAATGATGGTGAAAGTTTTTCTTTTTCGGGCCACCCTGCCTTGGTGGGAATCGGCCAGTGTGATAATAAAATAAAAATAATATTCAAGGACCCTCCCTTCTCTTTTTTCTTCCTGATTTCTGTTCCTCCACTTTGCCTGTTGCTCTCCTTATCACCTAATGCCACTGGCTTTCCTATGTTCATCTATAACTCTTCCTCATTCTGCCTATAACTGGTTTCCTTGAAACTCACACAATCGTTACACTCAAAATTCATTGATTTTCCACGAAAACCCATACCACTATATATTTCTAGTTTAAAGACCTAACTGCTCCCTCAACTGTGTTGGCCAGTGCTCCCACCCCAAGCCTAGATAAGTGTACCCCATCCCTGGCATACATGTCATTTCTGCCATAGAAGAGGTCCTAGTTGTCAATGAATGCTACTGCATTTTCCTTACAGTATTTGTCCAGCCAACAATTGACACCAATTGTCCTGTACAACCATTCATTTCCAACTCCTCTCCTTGGCAAAATGCCACATATGACAGTTTTCCCACCCTTCCTCCTAATTATCTCTATAGCTGACTTATACCTGCTAATCAGGTCCTCACTCCTACGTCTGCCAACATCGTTGCCTCCAGCACTGAGACAGATAACAGGATTGCTCCCATTACCTCTCATGATGTCATCCAGACGGCTAACAATATCCTTCATCCCAGCCCCAGGAAAACACACTCTCTGCCTCCTACTCCTATCCTTCAAGCAGAATGCCCTATCCATGTACCTAATCTGGCTATCGCCAACAACAACAATGTTTTTACCTTCCTTGGCGTCGTCCGTCGTGATGCTCCCAGTAGTCGACTCACATTCGTCAGGTAGCATTACAACCTCCCCGAAATTCGCTTTGGCAAGTCTGAAGGATGAGCAGGAGCATTGTCTAATACTAGGAGGCATTTAAGGTCCAATTTATTTTCGAGGAGGTAATTTTTCACAGTGGGGCCAAACACATGATAAAACCAATCATAGAAAATGTCCCTAGTGACCCATGCCTTACTGTTTGCCCTCCACATCACACACAAATTAGCCTTGACAACATTGTTTTTCTTGAACACTCTGGGAGTTTCAGGGTGATAAACGAGTAGAGGCTTCACTCTGCAATCCTCACTAGCATTACTACAAACATTAAGGTTAGCCTGTCTTTCATAGGCTTGTGTTCTGGCAGTGCTTTTTCCTCCTGTGTAATGTAGGTCCTGTTTGGCATTATCTTCCAAAACGGGCCTGTTTCATCACAATTAAACACTTGTTGGGTTGCAATCTTTCAGCCTCTATGTACTCCTGGAATTCCTGCACATATTTTTCAGCTGCTTTTTGGTCGAAACTGGCAGCCTCACCGTGCCTTACCACACTGTTTATACCACTACGATTCTTAAATCTCTCAAACCAACCTTTGCTGGCCTTAAATTCACTCACATCATCAATAGTTGCAGGCATTTTTTTAATTAAATCTTCATGCAACTGCCATGCCTTTTCACATATGATCGCTTGAGAGATGCTATTTCCTGATATCTGTTTTTCGTTTATCCACACCAATAACAGTCTCTCAACATCTTTGAGTACTTGCAATTTGTGTTTCGAAAACATACTTGCACCTTTTGCAACAACAGCTTCCTTGATTGGCTTTCTGTTGGCCAAGATAGTAGCGATGGTTGATTGGGGTTTGTTATACAACCTGGCAAGCTCGGAGACACGCACTCCACTTTTGTACTTTGTTATTATTTCCTTTTTCATTTCGATTGTAATTCTCACCCTTTTTACCACAGGGTTGGCACTAGAAGCTTTCTTTGGGCCCATGTTGGCTTATTTAGCAGTTACAAGCACTAAAAACACTGGAATAATACAAAATGTACCGAATGTATGCATGGAAGCAACCGCCCTGGCTTGTAAACACTGGCACACTAACTGAAGGCAGGGCAGCTAAGGCGCGCTCAGGCCAGACGGGACACGTGGATGCATTTGGGATGAATCATGCTGGTCGAGTTTTTCATCATTGGTCGGACCAAAATTTTTACGCTCAAATGCTTCATTAGACGATGCCTTCGTTAGTCGGGGTCCACTGTACAGTACATTCATTAATTACCTTAAAATATTTATAGTCTTAATGTAGGGTGAGAGGTGAGTTTTCTTTGTAGGAAGTCGGGTTTGTGAAGTATGGTAGCCAGCCAGGGCAGCCCACCCCACCCCACCAACACATAATGTAAACAAACCAGGCGAATGCGTCTGGTTTTCGTTCATACACGTTTGTATTATACCATAATACATACACTTTACATTGTGTACAAGTTGTCTCCACATTGATACAATAGAATAAATATAGAGAAACACTCCCATTCTCCTGTAACACCATTTTTAGAAGAAATGATGCTCTGAGTGAAGGCACATGAAAGGAATAATTTTCTAGCTACCCCCAGTAATATTTTAGTGACACAGGAGGGAGGGAAATTATTTCCCAGTAAAAGTAGGCCTTAGACAAGGATGTGTGATGTCACCGTGGTTGTTTAATATATTTATGGATGGGGTTGTAAGAGAAGTAAATGCGAGGGTCTTGACAAGAGGCATGGAGTTAAAAGATAAAGAATCACACACAAAGTGGGAGTTGTCACAGCTGCTCTTTGTTGATGACACTGTGCTCTTGGGAGATTCTGAAGAGAAGTTGCAGAGATTGGTGGATGAATTTGGTAGGGTGTGCAAAAGAAGAAAATTAAAGGTGAATACAGGAAAGAGTAAGGTTATGAGGATAACAAAAAGATTAGGTGGTGAAAGATTGAATATCAGATTGGAGGGAGAGAGTATGGAGGAGGTGAATGTATTCAGATATTTGGGAGTGGACGTGTCAGCGGATGGGTCTATGAAAGATGAGGTGAATCATAGAATTGATGAGGGAAAAAGAGTGAGTGGTGCACTTAGGAGTCTGTGGAGACAAAGAACTTTGTCCTTGGAGGCAAAGAGGGGAATGTATGAGAGTATAGTTTTACCAACGCTCTTATATGGGTGTGAAGCATGGGTGATGAATGTTGCAGCGAGGAGAAAGCTGGAGGCAGTGGAGATGTCATGTCTGAGGGCAATGTGTGGTGTGAATATAATGCAGAGAATTCGTAGTTTGGAAGTTAGGAGGAGGTGCGGGATTACCAAAACTGTTGTCCAGAGGGCTGAGGAAGGGTTGTTGAGGTGGTTCGGACATGTAGAGAGAATGGAGCGAAACAGAATGACTTCAAGAGTGTATCAGTCTGTAGTGGAAGGAAGGCGGGGTAGGGGTTGGCCTAGGAAGGGTTGGAGAGAGGGGGTAAAGGAGGTTTTGTGTGAGAGGGGCTTGGACTTCCAGCAGGTATGCGTGAGCGTGTTTGATAGGAGTGAATGGAGACAAATGGTTTTTAATACTTGACGTGCTGTTGGAGTGTGAGCAAAGTAACATTTATGAAGGGGTTCAGGGAAACCGGCAGGCCAGACTTGAGTCCTGGAGATGGGAAGTACAGTGCCTGCACTCTGAAGGAGGGGTGTTAATGTTGCAGTTTAAAAACTGTAGTGTAAAGCACCCTTCTGGCAAGACAGTGATGGAGTGAATTGTGGTCAAAGTTTTTCTTTTTCGGGCCACCCTGCCTTGGTGGGAATCGGCCAGTGTGATAATAAAAAAAAAAATATTTTCTCTGATGTTAGATTACAAGTCGCCTGGCTACCACAAGTCCTACAAGTCGCCTGGCTACCACATCTCATATTTCTGTTAATTTATTCTACTGTGGGGTGTATTTATCATGTTTGTACGTTACGTAGCGTGTTTATTATATAATTTTGAAAACAAATATCATAGATGGATTAATGGAAATGTCTATATTAACCCTTTCGGGGTTTTGGCCGTACTAGTTCAAGCAAGAGAAAGCTGGTGAAAGAATGGGTCTATGTGGTCAGTGTGCGCAGTATAAAAAAATGAGAAAAAAAAACTTTGACCGTGTTTTTGGAATAAAACAGCGACTTTGCACTGTATTTTCGTATGGTATTTATGGTTGTATTCTAGTTTTCCTGGTCTTATTTTATAGAATGGAAGACATATTACAGAAATTGAGATGATTTTGATTGGTTTCATAATGAAAAGTACCTTGAAATTGAGCTCAAAGTAGCAGAATTGTTCGATTTTTGCCAAACTTCAAAAGTAAACAAATCATGCCACGCGTCCAATACATGTCAACTGGTGAATCTAATATTCTTTCACAAGTGCGCTGATATTATTTATACCATTTCTACACTAATACAGTAGTCTGCATAACAGTAAATCTTCTATTTTTTGTGAGAATGAAAATTCAAAGTGGAAAGCAAAAGAAATGTAAGAGGGGCATGGGGACATGACTAATGAACAGAGGAAATGTTATTTTAGTGCCAGGAATGTCTTTCTTGTTTATTCTGGACCCTATTTGGAAATTGGCATCTTTTGAAATTTGTGTGAAATTGGCAAAATTGCTAAATTCTGACCACTTTATTGGATAGTTGAAATCAGTAAATGGGTGGTTTCTTGTACTCATTCGATAGAAAAAACGGAGTTCTAACGAAATAGTTATGATTTTTGTCGACTAATACACTGGAATTGGCTGAAAATAGGGCTCAAAGTGGGCAAAATCGCCGATGTGTGAACATCGTCGAGACCGTTAACTTCGCAAGAGCATAATTCCGAAAGTTTTCCATCAAATTTCATACTTTTGGTGTCATTATGATCAGGAAAAGATTCTCTATCTTTTCATAAGAAAAAATAATTTATTTTTTTTTAATTTTGGTGATCCTGAGAACAACTCTGAGAGGGCCTGGCGACCCTCAAAGGGCTAATGTAATATACGACATTTAATGCGCCCAAGAGATTATGTATTATTATTAATGTGGCGTCAAGAGTAGAGAGAGACCTAGTGATTTTTAATGTGTATCTGCATGCCAGCACAGTGTGTAAGTATATTTAGGTACAGGTACACATAAGTATAATTATCAGAGTACATACATATAAAATATGCAATAACTTTAAAACATGAAATTTTGGAAAGTTTCGAAATGTAATAGAGATGTTCTCACGGAGAATGTAAGCAAACCAGGTGGAGCGTGCTGTATTAGAAAGACCATGAACTGTATAGCAAGTTTTGGTCATAATTTGAAATTACCATATTAGCAGAACGCCGTAAACAGGGCCCTACTGTAATTATAATGAGTTAATATTTTTTTTGTTAATACTTACTTCAGCAACTGTTACTGTAATTTATTGCTTATATCACTGCTGTCTTAGGTCTTTGCAACATTGAACATGATTTACATCGTGCAGTGCATAAATCTGTAGCGGAGATAGGCAGGATAGGGGGTCGGTCTAGGAAAGGTTGGAGGGAGGGGGTAAAGAAGGTTTTGTGTGCGAGGGTCTTTGAATTCCAGCAGGCATGTGTGAGTGTTAGAAGAGTGAGTAGAGACAAATGGGTTTTATAACTTGATGTGCCATTGGAGTGTGAGCAAAGTAACATTTATGAAGGGATTCAGGGAAACCAGTTAGCTCAACTTGAGTCCTGGAGGTGGGAAGTACAGTGCTTGCACTCTGAAGGAGGGGTGGAGATATGTTTCAGTTTTTGAACTGTAGTATTGGCATGCCTCTGGCAAGGTAGTGATGGAGTGAGTGATGATGAAAGTGATTCTTCTTCCTCTTGAAGTCCCCCTACCTTGGTGGGAAACAGCCATTGTGTTAAATAAAAAGACAATTGAAAATGAGAAAATAGCAAATATGACTGAAAATTTACTTGACGTTTACAGCTCGTCATTGAATGACCGTCCAATACACACCAAGCCAGTAGAGGAAATAAAGGCTGCTCTTAGGACTACCATCCCAGTGGTATCAGAGAGCATCACTACCTTCCAGCAACTCAAGGATAAGATCTATCACAGGATCACACACAAGGAAGAGGTACATTGCATTTATTTTAGTACTGTAATGCTAAAATTATCAGCTATGTTAGGTAAGAGGTCACTTGTGCAACTAACATGACAATTATTGTGATGTTTTGCTCTCCAGGAGCTTTATCAAGCTGTTATACCTTTACCTTTGACCTACCTTCAATGAGTTTCAAGAGTCTCAGCCATGGGCCAGGCTTGTCTGGTGCTTGCCTGGTCAACCACTGTTGCTGCTGGAGGCCGGCTGCCCCACATATACGTCACAGCTTAGTTGATCTGGCACCTGGTGAAGATACTTGTCCAGTTTCCTCTTGAAGACTTCTACACTTCTTCCAGCTGTGTTTCTGATATCTTCTGGTAAGATCTTGAATAGTCTGGGACCCCAAATGTTGATAGTGTTTCCTTATTGTGCCCACTGCACCCTTGCTCCTCACTGGGTTTATTTTGCACTTCCTCCCATATCTCTCACTCCAGTATGCTGTTATGGCAGTGTGTAGATTTGGGACCAGGCCCTCTAGTACTTTCCAGGTTACATAACTGCTTGACAAAACTACTGTAGAGCAAAACATTGCCATAATAAAATGTCACATTACATGTAGTTGCATATATGTCTTTTTACTTAACAGATCTCATTTATGTTTGTTAATGTACTTTTTAACATCATTATTTACGATTGATCAGCATATGCTCTCACTTGGCTGACATAAGATGTTTTGATACATGTAGAATTTTAACCCTTTGACTGTCACAACCCCAATCCTGAAGTGTCTCTGTATGTCGCAAAATATTCACAAAAAAAAAAAAATTTTCTTACCAAAATGTTAAGATTAATTTGCTGATTGTTTTAAGCCTCCAAATTTTTTTTTTTTTTTTGCAATCGGTAATTTCCGAGATATAGAGGCATAAAGTTAGCAGAAAATGAGATGCATATGGCATCAGCGGTGAATGCTGGTCACCCGATATTCTTATATTTACTCCCATTTGAAGGTTTCTTGTCTTTTTCAAATTTTGTTTTTTTCAAGTAACTTATGTGGCCTGAGAGACCAAAGTAAGGTGCAGTGTACATATATACACTCGTATGCAACACAATAATCGCACAAACATTATTATCATTTTATTTATTTTTTTTATATTTATTTATTTATTTATTACAATTTGAGCACACATACAGAGGTACAAAAAAAAAATACAGATAAGAGCAGCATGCCAAAGCCACTTATACTATGCATAGCATTACGGGCTGGCTTAAAATTAACTTAAGATTAACTAAGCAATGATGAAATCAGTGATAAAACATTAATGTAAACAGATTACTATAAAGCACAAGTGAGTATTACAAAGACAGGTCATATGGTTGAATGCATTGTTGTACATTCAGTCGTATGGAGAATTCTGTTAGGTAGTGTATTTAAAAAAATAGTAAAGTTAGATTGGGTTTTAGGTTTAACATTTATGTGATATAATTGTGAGAAACATTTAAGATATACAATTTATAAGGTTGAGTTATTCAGTATTTATTTGGTTTTGGGTGAGTAAGTGATCTTTGAGAAGAGACTTGAATTTATAAACAGGTAGTGTTTCTTTTATATTTACAGGTAATGAATTCCAGATTTTAGGGCCTTTTATGTGCATTGAGTTTTTGCATAGTGTGAGATGGACACGAGGAACATCAAAGAGTGATCTGTGCCTTGTGTTATGGTCATGTGTTCTGTTGAGGTTGGCAAGGAGATGTTTGAGGGGAGGGTTAATATCAGAGTTAAGTGTTCTATGTATGTAATAGGTGCAGTAATAAGTATGGATGTTTTGTATGGTGAGTAGGTTTAGTGTATTGAATATTGGTGGAGTGTGCTGCCTGTAGTGAGAATTTGTTATCATTCTAACTGCAGCCTTTTGTTGGGTAATTAGTGGTCTGAGATGGTTAATTGTTGTTGAGCCCCATGCACAAATTCCATAGGTGAGATAGGGGTAAATAAGCGAGTGATATAGGGCCAGGAGGGCTGACTGTGGAGCATAGTACCGTATCTTCGATAGTATGCCTACAGTCTTGGAAATTTTTTTAGAAATTTGTTGTATATGTGTATGAAATTTGAGTCTATTATCAAGGTGGATTCCTAAGAATTTTCCCTCTGTTAGCTTTGTGATAGGTGATCCGTTTATCATTATGTTAAGAGGGACATCTGTAGCTCTGTTACCAAACTGAATGAAGTAGGTTTTGTCAATGTTTAGTGTAAGTTTGTTAGTCCTCATCCAGGTAGATATTTTCTGTAATTCGGTATTTACAGTATTGGCTAGCTTGACTGGGCTCGGGTGGGAGAAGACGTATGTAGTGTCATCTGCAAATAGTGTGGGTTTGAGTAATTGCGAAGCATTTGGTAGGTCATTTATGTATAGGAGAAAGAGAAGAGGGCCAAGGACACTTCCCTGTGGGACACCAACTGTAATTGGTTGTGCAGAAGAGTTTGCCCCATTTGCATACACATATTGACTTCTGTTGCTGAGGTATGACTTGAGGTAGTTGAGGGAGTGCCCTCTTATACCATAGTGTGACAATTTTACGTGGAGCAAGTCATGGTCAACTGTATCAAAAGCTTTACGTAAGTCAATGAAGATCCCCAGTGGGACTTCTTTTTTCTCTATTGCAGTGTATATATGTTCTAGCATGTGTATAATAGCATCATTAGTATTTTTATTAGGCCTGAATCCAAATTGGCAGGGGTTGAGTATGTTTTGGGAGATAAGGTAGGAGTAGATTCGTTTATGAATTAATTTTTCGAAGATTTTTGAGAGAGGGTGTAAGTTGGATATTGGCCTATAGTTATTCAACTCTGTTTGGTCTCCTCCTTTGTGGATCGGGGTGACCCTTGCTATTTTGAGTACTGTAGGGAAGGTGGAGGATTCAATGGATTTGTTAAATAGTGTTGCAATGATTGGTGATAGCACTTGTGACACTTTTTTGTATATAAAGGGTGGTAAGGTATTTAAACCTCCTGCCTTGTTTTTTAGTGCGTTGATAATAAGGGAGACTTCGTATGGGTTAGTCGGAGCTAGGAACAGTGTGTTCGGGTAGTTGCCGGTGAGGTAGTCATTTGGTGGGGTATCTGAGCTTGGGATTTTATTGGCAAGGTTTTGTCCTATAGTGGAGAAGAAATCATTGAGTCTGTTTGCTGTTTCTGTTGGTGGGAGTTGGGGTTCATCTGATTTTGCTAATTTTATTTCGCTATTTCGTGATATCTTTTTTGTTCCCAGAATTTCTGATAGGGTTTTCCAGGTCTTTTTTATATCACCTCGTAAGTTGGATAATCTGTTCTCATAATACAATTTTTTTGCCCTTCTTATCAGGCTGGTTAGGATTGACGAGTAACGTTTTGTTTGGTCTCTGGTTATGTGACCCATTCTGTACTGTTTTTCATATTGGTGTTTTGTATTTATGGATTTGAGAATGCTGGGTGTTAGCCAGGGACTGTTCAGTCTCTTAGCTGTCATCTGTTTAGTTTTTTTAGGGCAGTGCTTATTATAGAGGTATTGGGTCTTTTTTAGAAAATTATTAATACATTCGTCAATATCTGTATAGATTTCTAGCTCAGTGTGCCAGTCAATGTTTGCTACTGCTGTTGTGAAGTTATTAATGGCTGCCTCATTGTGAAGTCTAAAGGTGACTTTAGTAGTGTCTTGGGGTAGTTTACCAAGAGTTGTTATGAGGAAAGTAGGGTAGTGGTCTGTGGTATTATCTGTAATTATGCCTGATTTTAAAGGGGATATGGTGTTGGTCCAGATGTGGTCAAGTAGGGAAACACTAGTCTCTGTAACTCTTGTAGGTTTTGTTACTGTTGGTAGCAACATACAGTTGTGTTTGTGAATTCCGTAACGTGTGGGTCCTGGTCTTGCAGGAGATTTATATTGAAGTCACCTGAGAGTAGTAAGTGATCTTTGTTCATGCGTGCATCAGTTATCATACTTCCTAGGTTTTGACTAAATTGGCTAATGTTTGACTGTGGAACTCTGTAGATGTTTATCAATGTGAGAGGTTTTTGTAGGTATTTGGATTTGAATTTAGCTATTATATATTCCCCATGTTCATCCCTTGTGCAAGTATTAGTGATACATTCTAGTTGGTCTGAGTAGTATATGGCTGTGCCACCCCCTTGTTAGTCTGGCCTACAGTTGTGTATGGCTGTGTAACCAGGAATGGCATAGACATCTGTACTATCAGGCTTTAGCCAGGTTTCAGTTAGTGTAATGATGGACATACTGGCATGTAAGGAATTTAGTAATGCTATGAGGTCATCGTAATGCTTGCTTAAAGATCTGATATTGTAGTTAAAGATAGTTATGTTGTTATTGGCACTGAGAAGTGCCTTTGATTGTTCTGCAGTGTAGTAATTATAGTAACTGTTTGGTTCATTTAAGTCATTATATAAGAGGTTGGTATCAGGATCAATGCTTGTAATCATAAGATTTGTAGTGAATCTATAGTTAGAATTAAGTATAAAACAAAGTAAATAGTCTTAAGCTAAAAAATAGCACCTGAACTATTTAACAAATGTAAAATAATGAGCTAAGGTAGTTTTTTTTTTCTTTTTTTTTTCTTTTTTTAAGCTAAAATAAAGGAGACAATATAAAAGGGACTAATACAAATAAAGTGATGATCAAATAATGGAGCTTGGGAATATGATAGTAGGTAGTACTATAAAGGTAATTCTTTAAAGTTAGAATTATAGTATAAAATTATAATATAAAAGGGACTAATATAAGTTGTGGTGAACTATAAAGTGGTAATCAAATAAATGAGCTTTGGAATATAATGGCAAAATTGTGAACTTATTCTATTTTAGCACCTGAGAATAGCACCTTGATTATTTTAACAATTGTGAATATATAAACTAGGGTAGTTATATAAAGCTAAAATAAAGGAGAAAATATATAAGGGACTAAAATTAAGTAATGGTAAACAAAGTTAAATGGACAGATGGTCACTATGAAATAATATTGGTTTAGGAGTAAGATCTGATTTGTAATATTAAATAGTTGAGCAGTTTATTGCACAATAAAAAGTAAAAAAAAATGAGGTAGTTGGTACTAGCTAGCAAAAGATAGTTTTGGTACTTGCAAAAAAGTAATTGGAATATATACTAATTGCTGGTCCTAGTGGCATTAAAAGAAGGGAATTAACCCCGGAAAAGGACTTGCTACCTCAAGTCCTAATGGAAGGGGATTCCCCTTCTAAACACTAACACTCTCCCCTCCTCCCATCCCATCAATCATCACCAGATCTTCATTAAAGGTAAGTGTCAATTATTCTATTGTTCTTGTTGTTATTGTAATTATTCTATTGCATTAAACTTAATATTTCATGTGGTAAAATTTTTTTTTTCATGTTTTTGGGTGTCTTGCATGGATTAATTTGATTTCCACTATTTCTTATGAGGAAAATTGATTCGCTTTTCGATATTTTCGGTATTCGATGAGCTCTCAGGAACGGATTAATATCGAATACCGGGGGTCCACTGTATATGCACATACAGAGTCACTGGGCACGTCCCTAGAAGTGCTGCAGCTTGTGGAACTCTTTGAAACATGGTGTTATACACACTCTTGTTTCACACTCCTCACACATAAAACGAGTGTGTCTTCATTTTGTTGGTGAGTTGTTGTGGTTGTGCAGGTTGTTGTGATTGTGCAGGTTGTGATTGTGCAGGTTGTGGTTGTGTAGGTTGTTGTGATTGTGCAGGTTGTTGTGATTGTGCAGGTTGTTGGGGTTGTGCAGGTTGTTGTGATTGTGCAGGTTGTTGGGGTTGTGCAGGTTGTTGTGATTGTGCAGGTTGTTGGGGTTGTGCAGGTTGTTGTGATTGTGCAGGTTGTTGGGGTTGTGCAAGTTGTGATTGTGCAGGTTGTGATTGTGCAGGTTGTTGTGGTTGTGCAGGTTGTGATTGTCCAGGTTATTGTGGTTGTGCAGGTTGTGATTGTCCAGGTTATTGTGGTTGTGCAAGTTGTTGTGGTTGTGCAGGGTGTTGTGGTTGTGCAGGTTGTTGTGATTGTGCAGGGTGTTGTGATTGTGCAGGTTGTTGTGGTTGTGCAGGTTGTTGTGATTGTGCAGGTTGTTGTGATTGTGCAGGTTGTTGTGGTTGTGCAGGTTGTTGTGATTGTGCAAGTTGTTGTGGTTGTGCAGGGTGTTGTGATTGTGCAGGTTGTTGTGATTGTGCAGGTTGTTGTGGTTGTGCAGGGTGTTGTGATTGTGCAAGTTGTTGTGGTTGTGCAGGGTGTTGTGATTGTGCAGGTTGTGATTGTGCAGGTTGTTGTGATTGTGCAGGTTGTTGTGGTTGTGCAGGTTGTTGTGATTGTGCAGGTTGTTGTGGTTGTGCAGGTTGTTGTGGCTGTGCAGGTTGTTGTGATTGTGCAGGTTATGATTGTGCAGGTTGTGATTGTGCAGGTTGTGATTGTGCAGGTTGTTATGGTTGTGCAAGTTGTGATTGTGCAGGTTGTTGTGGTTGTGCAGGTTGTTGTGATTGTACAGGTTATTGTGGTTGTGCAAGTTGTTGTGGTTGTGCAGGGTGTTGTGATTGTGCAGGTTGTTGTGATTGTGCAAGTTGTTGTGGTTGTGCAGATTGTTGTGATTATGCAGGTTGTGATTGTGCAGGTTGTTGTGGTTGTGCAAGTTGTGATTGTGCAGGTTGTGATTGTGTAGGTTATTGTGGTTGTGCAGGTTGTTGTGATTGTGCAGGTTGTGATTGTGCAGGTTGTTGTGATTGTGCAGGTTGTTGTGGTAGTGTAGGTTGTTGTGATTGCAGATTGTTTTAGTTGTGCAGGTTGTTGTGATTGTGCAGGTTGTTGTGGGTGTGTAAGTTATTGTGGTGTGTGGGTGGCTGAATGAAGCTGGCCTTGTGAATGTGCTGATTGATGTACCTAGGCTACCAGCCTGGGTACATGACACAGCATTACACCACCACCACCTGATACCGTCTTCCCCACCAACCAACATGGAAATAAATTCACTTTGACTTTTTTGGGTTATCCTAGGTTGACGGTCGTCTTGGTGCCCTTCCTTCCTTTTTTTTTTTTTTCTTTCTTTCTTTCTTTCTTTCTTTCTTTTTCTTCCTTCCTTTCTTCCTTCCTTCTTTTCTTCCTTCCTTCCTTCTTTTCTTCCTTCCTTCCTTCTTTTCTTCCTTCCTTTCTTTCATCCTTCTTTACTTTCTTCCTTATTTCCTTTCTTTCTTCCTTTCTTCATACTTTCTTCCTTCCTTACTTTCTTCCTTCTTTTCTTCCTTCCTTCTGGTATCCTGGGCATTGCTTTTGGTCACAAACTCTTCAAAACCATGAAATTCATCTTCAGAGACACTTCTGTCTGTGTTAGAGCATCACTTGGGAAGAGAAGAGTCCCAGATTTGCCGGGAGTCAGATATTTCTTACCACTAGGCATGCTAAGCAAGGACTGCTGAAATAGCATTCCCATAATGCACCACTGGCTCCCTTATATTTTTTATACTGCGCGCACTGACCATGCAGACCCATTCTCTCACATGTGGGCCTACCAGGTTTCTCCTGCTTGATTTGAAGCCACTAGAATTTTGGCATATTAATACGTCAAAAACACTGGCTCGTAAGACGTATATACACGACTGAAACAGTCAAAGGGTTATTGTCCTAGGTAGTAGGTTGGTAGACAGCAACTGCCTAGGGAGGTATTACCGTCCTGCCAAGTTAGTGCAAAACAAAAGCCTGTAATCGTTTTACATGATGGTAGGATTGCTGGTGTCTTTTTTTTGTCTCATAAACATGCAAAGTTTCAGGTACATCTTGTTACTTCTACTTACACTTAGGTCACACTACACATACATGCACAAACATATATTTACACACCCCTCTGGATTTTCTTCTATTTTCTTACTAGTTTTTCTTGTTTATTTCCTCTTATCTCCATGGGGAAATGGAACAGAGTTCTTCCTATGTAGGCCATGCATGTCGTAAGAGGCGACTAAAATGCCAGGAGCAAGGGGCTAGTAACTTCTTCTCCTGTATACATTACTAAAGTTAAAAAGAGAAACTTTTGTTTTTCTTTTTGGGCCACCTGCTTCAGTGGGATATGGCCAGTTTGTTGAAAGAAGTAGGATTTTAATGTTAAGTGATTAAACTAAGGTGATGACAGGTGTGACAGAATAGGCTGGTAGGCCTATCAGTGTGTGATGGTAGGTTTAACAGTGTGGGTGGACAGGTCTAACAGTGTGGGCTGACAGGTCGAACAGTGTAAGATGGTAGGTCTGACAGTGTGGACTGACAGGTCTAACAGTGTGTGCTGACAGGTATAACTGTGGGCCAACAGGTCTAACAGTGTGTGCTGACAGGTTTAACAGTGAATGCTGACAGGCCCAACAGTGTGTGCTGACAGATCCAACAGTGTGTGCTGACAGGTCTAACAATATGGGCTGACAGGTCTAACAGTGTGTGCTGACAGGTTTAACAGTGTGTGCTGGCAGGTTTAACATTGTGTGCTGGCAGGTTTAACAGTGTGTGCTGACAGGTTTAACAGTGTTTGCTGACAGGTTTAGCAGTGAATGCTGACAGGTCTAACAGTGTATGCTGACAGGTTCAACAGTGTGTGCTGACAGGTCTAGCAGTATGGGCTGACAGGTCTAACAGTGTGGGCTGACAGGTCTAACAATGTGTACTGACAGGTCTAAGAATGTGTGCTGATGGGTCTAAGAGTGTGTGCTGACAGGTCCAACAATGTGTGCTGACAGGTCTAGCAGTATGGGCTGACAGGTCTATCAGTGTGGGCTGACAGGTCTAACAGTATTGGCTGACAGGTCTAACAGTGTGAGCTGACAGGTCTAACTAAGTAGCTAGAGTCAGACTCATGTAATAATAACACAATAATAATAATTATAATAATAATGACAACTTAATAATAGTAATAATAAAATAATAGTGTAGAACATTTGAATTTTTTGTAAGTTAGTTTATCAATAATTCTTAATAACCTACAATACTGCTGGTGTCATAAATGGATTTAATTGCAGAATTATTATATAAATTTTGTTTTCAGACTTGTGGTGTGCAGTGGAAGAGGTTTGTGGAGCTTAATACACTGCTGCTGGGTCACCGGGCTGGGGAAATGACGGTGTTGACGGGTCCAACTGGTTCAGGCAAGACCACCTTTATGGCAGAATATTCTCTCGACCTCTGCAGTCAAGGGGTTAGTACAGTAGACCCTTGGTTATCAGCCGTAATCTGTTCCAGAAGCTTGGCCTAAAACCGAAATGGCCGAAAACCGAAATAATATTTGCCATAAGAATTAATGTAAATACAATTAATCCGTTCCAGACACCCAAAAATATGCACACAAAAAAATTTTTTTTTAAAGATTAATTACAGTTTTACATACACAAAACAATGAAAACTAAATAAAATAAATACATGAATAATTAAATCGGTATTACATACCTTTATTGAAGACTTTTCTTGGCTGTGGTCTGTTGCTGTTCTAGATGAAGGTTTTGCAGCTCTACCCTCTACCACCATCACTACCACCCTCTACCACCATCACAACCACTACCACCCTCTACCACCATCACAGCCACTACCACCCTCTACCACCATCACTACCACCCTCTACCACCATCACAACCACTACCACCCTCTACCACCATCACAGCCACTACCACCCTCTACCACCATCACAGCCACTACCACCCTCTACCACCATCACAGCCACTACCACCCTCTACCACCATCACAACCACTACCACCCTCTACCACCATCACAACCACTACCACCCTCTACCACCATCACAGCCACTACCACCCTCTACCACCATCACAACCACTACCACCCTCTACCACCATCACAACCACTACCACCCTCTACCACCATCACAGCCACTACCACCCTCTACCACCATCACTATCACCCTCTTCCACTACCACCCTCTACCACCATCACCATCACCCTCTTCCACTACCACCCTCTACCACCATCACAACCACTACCACCCTCTACCACCATCACAACCACTACCACCATCACTATCACCCTCTTCCACTACCACCCTCTTCCACTACCACCCTCTACCACCATCACTACCACCCTCTACCACCATCACAACCACTACTGCCCTCTACCACCATCATTACCACCCTCTACCACCACCACTGCCTCCCTATACCACCACCACTACCACCCTCTACCACCACCACTCTTGTACTTTGCTACAATTTCTTTCTTAAATTCCATCATGTTTTTCATTTTCTTTACCAAAGGAATTTTGCTAGGAACTTTCTTTGGGGCCATGGTTACTTATTTCACAGTTGCCCTTCAAAAAAACATCAAAAACAATGAATATATAGTGAATTGTTTGGATGAATGAGCAGAAGCTTGCTCATTCACCCAGAGACACAGCCAAACTGACGCGCAAGCGGCTGGGCTGGCAGATAGACGCATCCCATACGGCCAGTGAGCGAAATAACGGCTGATAACCTGTAATTGAAAAACCGGCCTATAACCGAGTTGGCCGATAACAGGAACGGCTGATATCCGAGGGTCCACTGTAACATGGTTCTGGTAATAATATTGGTGATGTTATAAATGGGAAGAATGAGATGAGAATAACAAAGAAGTCTGGGTAATGAAAGATTGGATATCAAATGGAAGGGATGGAGTATGGAGGGATTATTTTTTTAACACATCGACCGTCGCCCACTGAGGCAGGGTGACCCAAAAAAGAAAGAAACATTTTTCACCATCATTCTCACTTAATCACTGTCTTTGCAGTAGTGACAGTTTAGATATCACTCCAAACAGCAAATATCCCACACCCCTCCTTTAACCCTTAAACTGTCTAAATGTAGATCTGCGTTATTACCGCTAGCACACCAAACGTAGAGCAACGTTTTATTTTTCCTGCCTATATATATTTGGCGCAATTGGCCTGAGATGCCTGGTCAGCATAGAATGCATCTTAACACTCAGTGTGTGCAGTATTAAAAAATTTTTGGACTACTTAGTACCTTGTGGGAGCACCAGTTCAATTGAGCGCCAGCTAGAGCAAACAATGTGGCAAACACCTGGGATTCACTGATGCCATGTAGTATTAACACTCTCCTTTTAAGAGGAAAGTGATTGTGACCCTGAGTTTAGTGGCTTTGAGAAGTATGTGGCCACAAGTCGTCGAGGAAATATAAAAAAACTTAATAATAACCTTTGTGCAATATTTGTGCAACATCCTTCCACTTTTGGTACACTGGCAGTGTTATCTTGCCAGAATGTCCTATAATTATGCTCTAAGTAAAGAGAAACAATTCTGGAACGTGTGTAATACGTATTCAGCAGGCTGGCTGGCTGGCTGATTGATTGACATTAGCTGTTTCTCCGTCTGTATCTATATCTATCTGTCTATCTCTGTCTGTCTCTGCATCTGTCTCTATCTCACAGGTACACACAAATACAATTATACATAGTGTAAATTGCCTAGGATAACCCAGAAAATCCAGACAAAGTGCTGTACTGTGCTTGTAGATATAATGCATAATAAGCACGACTGGCAGGTAATACGCATTTTCACTTGTTCAGGAATCAGACTTGATGACTGCATTGTGTGTAATACCTGTTGGTTCATGAGTGGCTCTCTCTGAGACAGAAAGAGAGACAAGCAGACAGAGAGACAGATAAGCAGAGACAGAGATAAACAGAGAAAGCTAGACAGACATACAGATGGACAGACACAGACAGCAGAAAGGTAGACAGAGAGACATGTTTATGTGTAACAGTAAAAACAAATAAAGCCAAGGCAGTGCACAATCATCAAATGTCACTGCTGCACTGTCAACAGTGGAGTGACACTCGTCTTACACCATGCTTCAAGGAGTTTCATACATACTCCAGTGTGTCTAAAACATTGCTGGGACCTATAATCTTTCTTTCAACAAACCGGCCGCATCCCACCGAGGCGGGGTGGCCCAAAAGAAAAAAGGAAAGTTTCTCCTTTTACATTTAGTAATATATACAGGAGAAGGGGTTACTAGCCCTTTTCTCCTGGCATTTTAGTATCCTCTTATGACACGCATGGCTTGCGGAGGAAGAATTCTGTTCCACTTCCCCATGGAGGTAAGAGGAAATAAACAAGAACAAGAACTAGTAAGAAAATAGAAGAAAACCCAGAGGGGTGTGTATATACTATATGCTTGTACATGTATGTGTAGTGTGACCTAAGTGTAAGTAGAAGTAGCAAGACGTACCTGAAACCTTGCATGTTCATAAGACAGAAAAAAAAAGACACCAGCAATCCTACTATCGTGTAAAACAATTACAGACTTCTGTTTTACACTCACTTGGTAGGACGGTAGTACCTCCCTGGGCGGTTGCTGTCTACCAACCTACTACCTACAATTTTTTAGTATACTATTATGATTTATTATGTTTTATATATGATATTTCTGCAGTTAGCCTCACAAATACTCCGTTTTCTCTTACAATAAGAGCATGGGAAGATACTATAGTCAAAGCTGGACAGGAATTGGTGGATGCTTCCACCACTGCCTCTGCCACCATATTATGGCCTACTTTATTCATTCTAGAGTATATATCATGTTTCTGTGTTAATTATATTGTTTATTATGTCATATTAGATGAATTGTGATAGATAAATAAGCCATACAGTTGATATTAGCATCATATTCAGGTATTTTGTCTTGTCTCCAGAGTGCAGGAACGGATTAATGGCTTTTCAATTAATTTAAATGAGTAGAATTGATTTGAGTTACGAGCTAGGTCACAGGATGGATTTAACTCATAAGTCAAGATTCCACGGTATATGTTAGTGTAAACTTGTTACCTGGCATTTATTTGCATTTATAAGTGGTAAAAATGGAGTTCTGCTTTCTGGCGATGTCTGCTTTCCGGCAGTAGCCTAGAACCTAACCTGCCGTATAAGAGGGGCCCTACTGCATATATATAAGAGACAAAATGTTTTGGCTCGGATGGAGAAAGCCAAGTTCACTTCATCGCAGTTTCATCGGGCACAGACTGTGTCCAGGACCTGTCCATTTTTTTTGTTCTTGAGAAGTAGGGCCAGTGACTCAGCCCACATTACTTTGTCTGAACACAGTCACATACCATCATCATTTGGACTCCAATTTTCTCTGGATTAACTGTGTTTATTGTTTATTCAAGTGCTTGTACACTGTTATTAACCCTTAAACTGTCCAAACAGATCTACGTTCACATGCGTAGTGCTCCAAAAGTAGATCTGTGTTTTTTTTACATATTTTAAAATATATATATATATATAAAAAATGTGGATCAAAGTTTTTTTACATATTTTCAAATGTAAAAATAAAAAGGTCTACTTTTTTTACATAGTTTCAAATGTTGAAAAACGTAGATCTACGTTTGGACAGTTTAAGGGTTAACAATGTTCTCTAAAGCAAGTGATGATGCCAAGAAGAATATCAGCATTAACCCTTTGAATGTTGCAACCCCAAATCCTGAAGTGTCTCCTTGTGTCACAAAATATTTGAAAAAAAAAAAAAAAAAATCCTATGAAATGATAGAGAATCTTTTCCTGATGATAATGACATGAAAAGTATGAAATTTGATGGAAAACTTGTGGAATTACACTCGCGAATTTAGCGACCTTGGCAACATTTACGCATCAGCAATTTTGCCCACTTTGAGCCCTATTTTCGGCCAATTCCAGTGTTCCAGTCCACCAAACTCATAGCTATTTCTTTAGAACTCCATTAGTTTTATCGATTGAGTACAAGAAACTGCCCATTTACTGATTTCAGCTACCCAATAAAGTGGTCAGAAATTGGCAATTTGGCCAATTTCATGCAATTTAAAAAATGTCAATTTCAAAATAGTGTCCAGAATGAACAATGCAGACATTCTTGGCACTAATATAACATTTTTCTCTGTTCATTAGTCATGTCTCCAGGCCTCTGTTATAATACTCTTGCTTTCTATTTTGAATTTTTAGTCACACAAAAAATAGAAGATTTATTGTTATGCAGACTACTGCAATATTGTAATAATTGTATAAATAACATCAACCCATTCGTGACTGCATGTTAGAATGGCTAGTTGGACATTTATTGGACAATGACATCATTTTTTTACCCTTGAACATCGGCAAAAATTTAATACTATTTCTGCCACTTTGAGCTCCATTTCAAGATCATTTTCATAGTAAAACGAATCAAAATCACTTCTATTTCTATAATATGTGGTTTTCCAATCTATCAAATGAGACCAAGAAAATAGGAATACAACCATAAATACTCTGCGAAAATACACCTCAAAGTCAGCGTTTTAATCCAAAAACACGGTCGGAGTTTTTTTCCTCACTGCGCACTGCATGCTGCAGGATTTTGTTTATACTGCGCACACTGACCACACAGACCCATTCACTCACATGTGGGCCTACCAGCTTTCTCTTGCTTGATTTGAAGCTGCTAGAATTTTGGCATATTAATACGTCAAACACATTGGTTCGTAAGACATACATATACAACCAGAACAGTCAAAAGGTTAAGAAGAAACTTGACCTAATAAGGAAAGTGGAGTGTGGTGTTTCAGGAACCTGGGTGTGTGAAGAGTACAGTGTCTGACACTTGTGGAGACAAAGATAAATTTACAGTAAATGCACTAAAGTTTAGTGTAGATGCTAGCCAAGAGAAAATAAGGGGAAAATGGCACAAGATACAAGAGGTGAAGAAGCATTGTGTAAATGGTGTGTTGAACAGCATCTTGCTAGTCTTAATGTTTGTTCTTGTCAACTTTATTCTGCTGCTAAGAAGGTAGCAAGCCATATGGGCATAGAATTTGGGGCAAATAGTGATAGCCACTTGTGTCACTGCCATTGTTTGATTAACATAGACTTACGGTAAGGCTGGTAGTGCACTCACGGATAAAATTGAGCAGTTCAGGTTATTTTTAAATGATCTAGATAATGAAGGACTCTTTTTATCTCAGCTGTGTAAAGCTGATAGTCTGGTCTTTCTTGTAGATTGCTATTTTCCCCACACTGGTCTTTCAGCATGGAGAGAGGACACCAGACTGTAGACTCAGCAAAGATCACTTCTCAGTATTGTGCTGCGCTAATGTTGATGGTATACACCATTTAAAGCTGAGTCACTGGAAAATCAGCACAGCTATGTGCTTGAAATGATTGAATGAGGAGTTGCCTGTCTGTTATTACAAGGATAAGAAAAACCAGTTCGGCAGGGTTGTATTTGCTGATCTTTTTTTCAAAGTTCATCCCTAAAGTACCAGATAGGAGTCCTTCAACTTGGGGCCATTGATAATACATCTGTTCATCCAAAGGAGGAACAATTATTCAGTAGAGATGGTAAAAATAAGACCATGTTTCTCCCCCATAAAGCCATCTCTCTGATCCATCAGGGATTATTGCAGCCTGTAAGTGGTTGTATCAGTTCAGATACCCAGATACCTAGATATATTGGCAGTAATTGATGAGGAAGAAGATTTGGAAGATACCAGAGCTCAGCATAAAATGGAAAAAATCAAGAAGTATAGCTTGTAGTCTGCCATCTTCAATATTGCAGCATCATGGAAGGAACTGTGAACAGCATTAGCTAATAGTTGGAAAAAACTTAACCATTATTGATGTTGAGTTGGACGTTGACGGGGTACGAGACCAGTGATTTTCTTTGAACCATTCAGTGGGCAGGAGAAACTGAACTATGGTGGAAGATGTAATTGGATGGTTGGAAGAAAATGATGGGGATTCTAGTTGCCAGATGTTGAGGGATGCAGAACTTGCAGACAGAGCTACTGGTATGTCTATAAAGGAACAGGACAGTGATGGTGGGGAAGAAACAGTGAGGTTACCAAAATTGTCAATAGCACAAGATGTGATTAATAGTCTCATCACATACACTAACCTCTCAGACAAAAGATAAGTATAGGTCTATTATCCATATTTTCACAATTTTAGGGAATTTGCCACAATTGAACAGCATTAATGTATCAAACAGATGAACTTGGATACATCATTTAACCCTTTGAGGGTTTCGGCCGTACTAGTACGGCTTATGACCCAGGGTTTTTGACGTACTAGTACGCCTAAATTCTAGCGCCCTCAAATCTAGTGGGAGAAAGCTGGTAGGCCTACATATGAAAGAATGGGTCTATGTGGCCAGTGTGCGCAGTATAAAAAAATCCTGCAGCACACACTGCATAATGAGAAAAAAAAAACTTTGACCGTTTTTTTTGGAATAAAACAGCAACTTTCCACTGTATTTTTGCATGGTATTTATTGTTGTATTCTAGTTTTCTTGGTCTCATTTTATAGAATGGAAGACATACTACAGAAATAGAGATGATTTTGACTGGTTTTACAATGAAAAGTACCTTGAAATTGAGCTCAAAGTAGCAGAAATGTTCGATTTTTACCAAAGTTCAAAAGTAAACAAATCATGCTGTGTGTTCAATACACGTCAACTGGTGAGTCTAATATTCTTTCGCAAGTGCGTCAATATTATTTATACCATTTTTTTACACTAATGCAGTAGTCTGCATAACAGTAAATCTTCTATTTTTTATAGAATAAAAATTCAAAGTGGAAAGCAAAAGAATGTAAGAGGGGCCTTGAGACGTGACTAATGAACAGAGGAAATGTCATTTTAGTGCCAGGAATGTCTTTCTTGTTTATTCTGGATCCTGTTCAGAAATTGGCATCTTTTGAAATTTGTGTGAAATTGGCAAAATTGCTAAATTCTGACCACTGTACTGGATAGTTGAAACTGATAAATGGGTGGTTTCTTGCACTCATTCGATAGAAAAAATGGCGTTCTAGCGAAATATCCATGTTTTTTGTTGACTAGTACAGTGGAATTGGCCGAAAATGGGGCTCAAAGTGGGCAAAATTGCCGATACGTAAACATCGCCGAGACCACTAACTTCGCAAGAGCATAATTCCGTAAGGTTTCCATCAAATTTCAAACTTTTGGTGTCATTATGATCGGGAAAAGATTCTCTATCTTTTCATAAGAGAAATTTTTTTTTTTTTTTTTTAAATTTGGCCGACCCTGAGAACGAGTCTCGGAGAGGGCCTGTCGACCCTCAAAGGGTTAAGCATGTTCCTTATTCTACATACATCTCCCAAACCATCTACAGTTAAGCGTTAATCTGATGTTTCACTGTACCTGCAGAATGTGCAAGTGTGGTAAGCGTTTATAGGCTGTGTTGGCCTGTGGGCTGCTAGCATTACTTACCTCATTGACAGAAAAGTCAACAAGTCAGGTCAGGCTATGAGAATAGAAGATCCCTTAAAATGGGTTATTGGTACAATACAGTGGACCCCCGTATAACGATATTAATCAGTTCCTGAGAGCTCACTGTTATGCGAAATTATCGTTATGCGAATGAATTTTCCCCATAAGAAATAATGGAAATCAAATTAATCCATGCAAGACACCCCAAAGTATGAAAAAAAAATTTTTTACCACATGAAATATTAATTTTAATACACACAAACTGAAAAAGACATGCACAGTTACATGACACTTACCTTTACTGAAGATCTGGTGATGATTGATGGGATGGGAGGAGGAGAGAGTCTTAGTGTTTAGAAGGGGAATCCCCTTCCATTAAGACTTGAGGTGTCAAGTCCTTTTCCGGGGTTACTTTCCTTCTTCTTTTAATGCCACTAGGACCAGCTTCAGAGTCACTGGACTTCTGTCGCACAACATATCTGTCCATAGAGGCCTCAACCTCCCGTTCCTTTATGACTTTCCTAAAGTGGTTCACAACATTGTCAGTGTAAGAGTCACCAGCACGGCTTGCAATAGCTGTGTTAGGGTGATTGTCATCAAAAAAGGTTTGCACTTTAAGCCACATTCCACACATTTCCTTAATCTTTGAAGTAGGCAACTTCTTCAATTTCTCTCTCCCCTCCTCCGAAGCAGTTTCCTCAGGTATGGCCTCTTGCTGTTGAAGTTGATCTAGCAGCTCATCAGTGGTTAGTTCTTCATTGTCCTCCTCCACCAACTCTTCCACATCATCCCCACTAACCTCCAACCCCAAGGACTTTCCCAATGCCACAATGGATTCCTCAACTGGCATAGGTTTCCCAGGGTTAGCCTCAAACCCTTCAAAATCCCTTTGGTCTACACATTCTGGCCACAGTTTCTTCCAAGCAGAGTTCAAGGTCCTCTTAGTCACTCCCTCCCAAGCCTTACCTATAAGGTTTACACATTTGAGGATATTAAAGTGCTCTTTCCAAAACTCTCTTAGAGTCAATTGAGTTTCTGAGGTCAGTACAAAGCACCTTTCAAACAGAGCTTTTGTGTACAGTTTTTTGAAGTTTGCAATAACCTGCTGGTCCATGGGCTGTAGGAGAGGAGTGGTATTAGGAGGCAAAAACTTCACCTTAATGAAGCTCATGTCCCCATAAAGTCGCTCTGCCACGTCTGTAGGATGACCAGGGGCATTGTCTAACACCAGGAGGAACTTAAGGTCTAATTTCTTTTCAGTTAGGTAATTTTTCACATTGGGGGCAAATGCTTGGTGTAACCAGTCATAGAAAAAGTCCCTAGTGACCCATGCCTTACTGTTTGCCCTCCACAGCACACACAAATTAGCCTTGAGGATATTCTTTTGCCTGAACGTTCTGGGAGTTTCTGAGTGATACACTAATAAAGGCTTCACTTTGCAATCACCACTAGCATTAGCACACATCAACAGAGTAAGCCTGTCTTTCATAGGCTTATGTCCTGGGAGTGCCTTTTCCTCTTGAGTAATGTAGGTCCTGCTTGGCATTTTCTTCCAAAACAGGCCTGTTTCATCACAATTAAACACTTGTTCAGGTTTCAGTCCTTCACTGTCTATATACTCCTTGAATTCCTGCACATATTTTTCAGCTGCTTTGTGGTCCGAACTGGCAGCCTCACCATGCCTTATCACACTATGTATGCCACTATGCTTCTTAAATCTCTCAAACCAACCTTTGCTGGCCTTAAATTCACCCACATCATCACTAGTTGCAGGCATTTTTTTAATTAAATCCTCATGCAACTTCCTAGCCTTTTCACTTATGATCACTTGAGAGACGCTATCTCCTGCTATCTGTTTTTCATTTATCCACATCAATAAGAGTCTCTCAACATCTTCCATCACTTGCGATCTCTGTTTCGAAAACACAGTTGAACCTTTGGCAAGAACAGCTTCCTTGATTGCCGTTTTCTTGGACACAATAGTAACGATGGTTGATTGGGGTTTACTATACAACCTGGCCAGCTCAGAGACACGCACTCCACTTTCATACTTAGCAATGATCTCTTTCTTCATCTCTATAGAAATTCTCACCCTTATTCCTGTAGGGTTGGCACTAGAAGCTTTCTTGGGGCCCATGGTCACTTATTTTGCAGATAAAATCACCAAAAGCACTGTAATAATACAAAATGTTCCGATTGTATGCTTGGATGTTACCGCGGAGGCTGGCTGGTAAACAATGCCACCGGCGGAACATGTGAGGCTGGCTCAGGCCGCACATTAGACGCGTCTCGGACGAATAGCGTTGAGCGGGTTTTTTAGCGGTATGCGAGGCAAAATCTTAGCGATAAAATGTATCGGTATGCGGATTTAACGTTATGTGATGCCAACGGTATGCGGGGGTCCACTGTATCTGTAGTCTGACAGTAAATTCAATGTACCACAGAGACTCACTGTCCCGTGTTAGCTGTTCCGACTTGTGACCGAAAAGACAGGAGACACACTGAGGCAAGGGTGGTATCACTGAGAGTGCTATCACTAAGATTGGTATCACTAAGAGTGGTATCAAGTTCCAGAACTCATAAGTAAAACTGGAGAGGTTGTACTATTGAGTGATTCATCAATGCCATCATAGGAGGTACCTTTATGTGATTCAAAATGATGCATTATGATGATCTGTTAGTCCAGCAGGTACTGTAGTCACAGTTACAGTTTAACCCCTAAACGGTCCAAACGTACATATATGTTTTATTTTTCCTGCCTCCAAATTTGGCATGATTGGCCTGAGATGTTTGGTCAGCATAGAATGGGTCTTAACACTCGGTGAGCACCATATTAAAAAAATCTGGGACCACTTAGTACCTTGTGGGAGCGCCAGTTAAATTGAGCACCAGCTAGAGCAAACAGTGCGGCAAACACCAAGGATTCACTGATGTAATGTCATATTAACACTCCCCTTTTAACCCTTTCAGGGTCCAAGGCCCAAATCTGGAGTCACGCACCAGTGTCCAAGAATTTTCAAAAAAAAAATTTGTTATTTTTTCTTATGAAATCATAGAGAATCTTTTTGTGAAGGTAATAAAATAAAAAGTACGAAATTTGGTGGAAAATTGACGAAATTATGCTCTCGCGAATTTTGATGTGTCAGCGATATTTACGAATCGGCGATTTTGCCGACTTTGACTCCCATTTTAGGCCAATTACATTATTCCAATCAACCAAATTCTTAGCTATTTCACTAGTATTACTTCCATTCTATCGATTGAGCACAAGAAATCGCCAAGTCAACTGTTTCAACTACAAAATAAAGTGATCGGAAATTGTTAATTTGGCCAATTTAACACAAAGTTCAAAATATTCCAATTTCAAAATAGGGTCCAGAATGAACAATGTAGGCATTCCTGGCACTAAACTAACATATCCTCTGTTCATTAGTTATGTTTTGAGGCTTTACAAAGAAATTCCATTTTGATTTTTTATTCACATAATGAATTTTTATTCACACCAAAAAATAGAAGATTTACTGTTATGCAATACTGTAATAATTGTATAAATATCATCACCATATTTGTGAATGTATATTAGACCCACCAGCTGACGTGTATTAGACGTATGAGGTCGTTTGTTTACTCTTGAATATCGGCAAAAATTTAACATTTCTGCTACTTTGAGCTCTGTTTCAAGCCATTTCCAGTGCTAAAACCAATCAAAATCATCTCTATTTCTGTAATATGTCTTCCATTCTATCAAATGAGACCAAGAAATCGCAAATACAACTATAAAAAACATACGAAAAAACACTGCAAAGTTGCTGTTTTAATCGAAAAATCATTATTTCATTTTTTTTCTCTCATTATACACAGTGTGCTGCAGGATCTGTTTTATGTGGTGCACACATACCACATAGATGTATTCTCTCATATCTAGGCCCAAATGTACCACTCACAGTTTATCAGAGTGAGCTGAGCTCATGGCGTAGATCTACGGTTTGGACCCTGAACGTAAAGCCGTAGATCTACGGGACGGACCCTGAAAGGGTTAAGAGGAGAGTAATATTAACCTCAAGTTTAGGGTCTGTCTGTCTGTCTCTATCTGTCTCACAAATACACACAAATACAATTATACATAGTGTAAATTACCTAGGATAACCAAAAAAATCTGAAGTGCTATACTGTGCTTGTAGATATAATGCATAAGAATACCTGTTGGTTCACAGTGGCTCTCTCTGAGACAAAGAGAGACAAGCAGAGAGACAGAAAGAGACAAGCAGACAGAGAGACAAGACAGACACACACAATCAGAGACAGAGATATGAGCTCATCAAATGTCACCCCTTATCTTATCTCTGCACCTTCGCTGGCGCCCATCAAATATCCCAAGGCAGGTGTAAATGTCCACCTGTCAATGTGTTTGTGACAATTTGAGTACAATTTCAGTACCTAATATTAGTGTCAGAACAAAGATTGGTTATGAAATGACAAGAACTACAATAAATTGTAATTATTAGAACATAAAAATTGTATAAAATAGAGTGGACCCCCAAGTTTTGTCGGCATTGACTTCTGTGAAATCCGACTTTCAGCAAGTTTTTTCGGCAAAATTTAGCCTCACGGTTCGTGGTTGGACTCGTGATTCAGCGACCGTCCGGTACCCGTCTGCCCGTCACCGCGCACACAAAGCCAGTCTCCCGCACAATTCACACTCAGTGTGCCATTGTTTACCAGCACGTGACCGTCACCCCGCAGGTTCATACAATATATTTCATAATAATCCATTGTTTTTTGTGCTTGCAACTGCTAAATAAGTCACCATGGGCCCAAGGAAAGCTAGCACAAGCCCTTTGGTAAAGAAAGCGAGGAGCACGATCGAATTCAAGAAGGAAATCCTTGAAAAATATGAGAGCGGAGTGCGTGTTACAGAGCTTGCCAGGATGTATGGCAAACTCCATTCAACCATCACTTCGATCGTGGCGAAGGGAAAGGAAATAAAGTGTGCTGTTGTTGCAAAAGGGGTAGATATGCTGACAAAAAAGAGATCGCAAATCCTCGAAGAAGTGGAAAGGTTATTGTTAGTGTGGATTACCCAAAAACAGTTAGCAGTAGATAATATTATACAGATGATAATATGTGAAAAGGCAAGGCAGTTGCATGACGATCTTGTAAAGAAAATGCTTGCAACAAGTGGTGATGCTAGTGGTGATGTGAGTGAATTTAAGGCCAGCAAAGGTTGGTTTGAGAGATTTAAGAAGCATAGTGGCATTCACAGTGTGATAAGGCATGATGAGGCTGCCAGTTCTGACAAAAAAGCAGCTGAGAAGTTTGTACAGGAGTTTGAGGAGTGCGTAGACACTGGAGAATTCAAACTTCAACAAGTGTTTAATTGTGACGAAACAGGCCTTTTTTGGAAGAAAATGCCAAAGAGGACCTACATCATGCAGGAGGAAACGGCACTCCCAGGACACAAGCCTATGAAGGATAGGCTTACTCTCATGTTTTGTAGTAATGCTAGTGGGGATTGCAAAGTGAAGCCTTTACTGGTGTATCACTCTTAAAATCCCAGAGTGTTCAAGAGAAACAGTGTCGCCAAGAGTAATTTGTGTGTGATGTGGAAGGCTAACAATAAGGCATGAGTCACAAGGGGAATTTTCCTAGACTGGTTTAATGAAGTGTTTGGCCCCAGTGCGAAGAAATACCTCCTGGAAAATAAATTGCCACTCAAGTGCCTCCTGATAATGGACAGTCCTCCTGCTCATCCTCCAGACTTGGAAGAGCAAATAGTGGAGGAGTTTAGTTTCATCATGGTGAAGTTCTTGCCCCCTAATACAACTCCTCTCATCCAGCCCATGGACCAGCAGGTCATTTCAGACTTCAAAAAACTAGACACCAAAGCAGTGTTTCAAAAGTGCTTTGAAGTGACCTCAGACACTAAATTGACCCTTTGAGAGTTCTGGAAAGATCACTTTAATATCCTCACTTGCATAAACGTTATAGGTAAGGCTTTTTAAGGAGTGACTTGCAGAACTTTGAATTCTGCTTGGAGAAAATTGTGGCCAGAATGTGTACAAGAGAGGGATTTTGAAGGGTTTGGGGCTGACCCTAAGGAGCCTATGCCAGTTGTAGAATCTGTTGTGGCATTGGGGAAGTCCCTGGGGTTGGAGGTGAGTTGCGAGGATGTGGAAGAGTTGGTGGAGGACGAGTTAACCACTGAAGAGCTGCAAGAACTTTATCTGCAACAGCAGGAGATCACAGCTCAAGAAATTGTTGCAGAGGAGGAGGAAGAGAGATGGTGGAAGGTGCCTTCTTCAAAGATTAAAGACATTTGTGCAAAGTGGACTGAAGTGCAAACATTTATGGATGAAATTCACCCTAACAAAGCTGTTGCAGGCCGTATTGGCAACATGTACAATGACAGTGTTGTGTCCCACTTCAGACAAATCTTAAAGAAATGCCAGAAACAGAGCTCTCTGGACAGATATTTTGTGCGACAGGGGTCCAGTGACTCTCAAGTTGTTCCCAGTGTCTTTAAAAAACAAAGAAGGGAAGTAACCCCAGATAAGGACTTCATACCTGAAGTCCTAATGGAAGGAGATTCTCCTTCCAAACAATAGTGTACACCTTCCTCCTATCCCCTCCTCCCGTCTTCCATCCACCCAGAAGTCTTCAGTAAAGGTAAATGTAATGTTGTTATTATTTTTTATATGTATGTACTTGATTTCTCATTGTTTTCAGTTTGTAAATCTTTATTTAATTTGAAAAAAAAAATTATTTTAATATTTTTGGGTGTCAGGAACGGATTAATTTTATTTCCATTATTTCTTATGGGGAAAATGGTTTTGTCATTCAATAATTTCGACATTTGGCAGACTCTCTGGAATGGATTAATCACGAAACTCAGGGGTCCACTGTAATATAAAAATGAGAAAAAAAAAAAAGGTATATCGGCAACACTTCTGCAAGTGGCAGGATTTTGATGTTGCTATCAGGTGAGCATTAAGTGCCAACTTTCCAGCCTCATATCTCAGTAAGTACTGACCCTAATTTTTTTTATTTTAATCCTATAACACTCAGAAAAATTTTCTCTATTTCAATGAAAAAAAAAAAAAAATTTTTTATTTTTCAAAATATTCAGGGCACTGGGCGCGAGAATGTATATATACGTTTGGACCATTTAGGGGTTAATATTCTGCAACAGCCCAGTGTAAGCTACATGACTCATATATCCTTCATAAAAGTATTTCATCGCCCCTCACTGCATGACCCTAGTAACACAAATTCTATCACTAACCATCATATACTTAACCCTTTGACTGGTGCAAGCCCATTTTTGAAACTGTCATTCTATGTCGAAAAATATTCGAAAAATAAAAATATTATTTTTCTTACCAAAATGTTAGGATTATTTTGCTGAGTGTTTTAAGCCTAAAAAAAAGTGATTATTATTTACCGAGATATAGAGGCGTAAAGTTGGCAGAAAATGAGCCACGTATGGCAACAGCGGTGAATGCCACTCACCAGGTAAATTTTCTTTTACTCTCATTCGAAGGTAATCTTGCGTTTTCTACTACTTTATTTTTTCAGGTAACTTATGTGGCCTGTGAGACCAAAGTAAGGTGCAGTGTACATATATACACTCATTGTATACAACGCAATAAGCGCACAAACATAATTATCAATATATTGTTTACAAAACTTGTTTGCACAAACAATACAAAAAATTGTTTATTACTATTGTTCTATTTATTTGCTTATTTATTTATAATGTACACGTATATACGTACAAATGTACAGTCACTGGACATGATCCTAGAAGTTCTGCAGCTTGTGTAACTCTTTGAAACATGGTTTCATACACAATGGTGTTTTACACTCCTCACACATAAAATGAGTGTCTGTGTTTTTGCGGGTATATTTCTTTTATGTGCACAGACAAAACACTTCATTTGAGCAGTTTTCTTCATAGTAGTAGCAGACAGTTGTGTTAGGTAGTTTTTTTTTTTTTTTTTTTTTTTTAACAAGTCGGCCATTTCCGACTGAGGCAGGGTGACCCAAAAAGAAGGAAAATCCCCAAAAAGAATCATACTTTCATCATTCAACACTTTCACCTCACTCACACATAATAATTCTAAACTGTTGTATTTTGAGCAGAGGTGCTCAAAATACAACAGTTTAGAAGCATATACGTATAAAGATACACAACACATCCCTCCAAACTGCCAATATCCCAAATCCCTCCTTTAAAGTGCAGGCATTGTACTTCCCATTTCCAGGACTCAAGTCTGGCTATATAGAAATAACCGGTTTCCCTGAATCCCTTCACTAAATGTTACCCTGCTCACACTCCAACAGCTCGTCAGGTCCCAAATACCATTTGTCTACCTTAACTCCTAACACGCTTATGCACGCTTGCTGGAAGTCCAAGCCCCTCGCCCACAAGACCTCCTTTACCCCCTCCCTCCAACCTTTTCGAGGACGACCCCTACCCCGCCTTCCTTCTCCTACAGATTTATACGCTCTCCATGTCATTCTACTTTGATCCATTCTCTCTAAATGATCAAACCACCTCAACAACCCTTCTTCTGCCCTCTGACTAATACTTTTATTAACTCCACACCTTCTCCTAATTTCCACACTCCGAATTTTCTGCATAATACAGTGGAACCTCAAAAATTGAACTTAATCCGTTCCAGGAGCTAGTTCTAAATTCGAAAAGTCTGAAATTCGAAGCAATATTTCCCATAAGAAATAATGGAAATACAATTAATCCATTCCAGAAACCCAAAAATATTCACACAAATACATTTTATAGAGATTAATTACAGTTTTACATACAACAAATACTATAGTTTTTAATTATGTATAGTAATATGTACATATAAAATAACATTTTTACTTACCTTTATTGAAGATTGGTGATGGCATCTGGAAGATAGGGAGGAGGAAAGAGGGAGTTGGGGTTGGTGTTTGGAAGGAGAATCCCCCTCCATGAGGACTTCAGGTAAAGCCCTCTCTGGGGTTACTTCCCTTCTCTGTCTTTTAATGCCACTAGGACCAGCTTGAGAGTCACTGGACCCCTGTCTCACAAAATAACTGTCCACAGTCCTCTGTTTCTGGCACCTCTTTAATATTTCCCTAAAATGGGACATAGTTCTGTCACTGAACTTGTTGCAAAGATGGCTTGTTTCAGCTTGCTCAGGGTGGTACTTCTGCACAAACATTTGGACATCATTCCACTTGGCACAAATCTCTTTAATCTTTGAAGAAGGCACCTCATCCACTCCCTATATTAACACCTTTCGCAACATCAGCTTCCTTGATTTGTTCTTTCTTTGACAGGATAGAACCAATGGTAGACTTGTTTTTCCCATACATCCTGGCAAGCTCAACAAGTCTCACACCACTCTTATACTTCTGTATTATTTCCTTCTTCACATCTATGGTGTTTCTCACTTTCTCTACCACAGGGGTACCACTAGCAAGTTTCTTTGGGCCCATGGCAGCTTATTTCACAGTCCCAAAAGCACTAAACACAACGAAATAATCGTAAAGTGCGTGAATGAGAGCGCAGGTTAGTGTTCACTCAAGCATAAACAAAGCTAGACTGCTCACGGCGCCTGCGCGGGGACGTGGACAGAGCGGGTGGCAGACAGGTCCCATACCCGGCGGTCCAAAAATAGGGGTGCGTTCGATAATAGGGACACAGTTTGTCCGAAAAAATGGTCCTATTTTCGAAACGTTCGATATGTGATACGTTCGATTTTTGAGGTTCCACTGTATTTACGCCACACATTGCCCTTAGACAGGACATCTCCACTGGTTCCAACCGCCTCCTCACTGCAGCATTTGCAACCCAAGTTTCATACCCATATAAGGGTTTTGGTACTACTATACTTTCATACATTCCCTTCTTTGCCTCCATAGATGACATTTTTTGTCTCCACATATACCTCAACGCACCACTCGCCTTTTTTCCTTCGTCAATTCTATGATGAACGTCATCCTTCATAAATCCATCCGCTGACATGTCAGCTCCCAAATATCTGAAAACATTCACTTCTTCCATACTCCTCCTCCCCAATTTAATATCCAATTTTTCTTTATTTAAATCATTTGATACCCTCATCACCTTACTCTTTTCTATGTTCACTTAACTTTCTACCTTTACACACACTCCCAAACTTGTCCACTAACCTTTGCAATTTTTCTTTAGAATCTCCTGTAAGCACAGTATCAGCAGCAAAAAGTAACTGTGTCAATTCCCATTTTGTATTTGATTCCCCATAATTTAATCCCACCCCTCTCCCGAACACCCTAGCATTTACTTCTTTTACAACCCCATCTATAAATATATTAAACAACCATGGTGACATTACACATCCCTGTCTAAGACCTACTTTTACCGGGACGTAGTCTCCCTCTCTTCTACACACCCTAACCTGAGCCTCACTATCCTCATAAAAACTCTACAGCATTTAGTAACTTACCACCTATTCCATATACTTGCAGCATCTGCCCCTATCCACTCTATCATATGCCTTTTCTGAATCCATAAATGCAATAAAAACTTCCCTACCTTTATCTAAATACTGTTCACATATATACTTCAATGTAAACACTTGATCTACCCACCCTAAAACCTCCTTGCTCATCCGCAATCCTACATTCTTTCTTACCTCTAATTCTTTCAATAATAACCCTACCGTACACTTTTCCTGGTATACTCAGTAGACTTATTCCTCTATAATTTTTACAGTCTCTTTTGTCCCCCTTCCCTTTATACAAAGGGACTATACATGCTCTCCACCAATCCCTAGGTACCTTCCCCTCTTTCATACATTTATTAAACAAAAATACTAACCACTCCAACACTATATCCACCCCTGCTTTTAACATTTCTGTCATGATCCTGTCAGTTCCAGCTGCTTTACCCCCTTTCATTCTACGTAATGCCTCACACACCTCCCCCACACTCACATCCTGCTCTTCTTCACTCCTAAAAGATGGTATACCTCCCTGGCCAGTGCATGAAATTATCGCCTCCCTTTCTTCGTTAACATTTAAAAGTTCCTCAAAATATTCTCGCTATCTACCCAATACCTCCATCTCTCCATCTACTAGCTCCCCTACTCTGTTTTTAACTGACAAATTCATTTGTTCCCTAGGCTTTCTTAACTTGTTTAACTCCAAAATTTTTTCTTATTTTCATTAAAATTTCTTGACAGTGCCTCTCCCACTCTATCATCTGCTCTCCTTTTGCACTCTCTCACCACTCTCTTCACCTTTCTTTTACTCTCCATATACTCTACTCTTCTTAAAACACTTATGCTTTGTAAAAACCTCTCATAAGCTACCTTTTCCTCTTTTATCACACCCTTTACTTCATCATTCCACCAATCATCCCTCTTTCCTCCTGTCCCCACCCTCCTATAACCACAAACTTCTGCCCCACATTCTAATACTGCATTTTTAAAACTATCCCAACCCTCTTCAACCCCCTCCCCCACTACTCATACTTGTACCAGCCTACCTTTGTGCCAATAGTTGCTTATATCTCACCCAAACTTCTTCCTCCCTTAGTTTATATACTTTCACCTCCCTCTTACTTGTTGTTGCCATTTTCCTCTTGTCCCATCTACCTCTTACTCTAACTGTAGCTACAACTAAATAATGATCCGATATATCAGTTGCCCCTTGATAAACGTGTACATCCTGGAGCCTACCCATCAACCTTTTATTGACCAATACATAATCTAACAAACTACTTTCATTACATGCTATATCATACCTTGTATATTTATTTATCCTCTTCTTCATAAAATATGTATTACTTATTACCAAACCTCTTTCTGCACATAACTCAATTAAAGGCTCCCCATTTTCATTTACCCCTGGCACCCAAAATTTACCTACTACTCCCTCCACAACATTTTTACCCACTTCAGCATTGAAATCCCCAACCACAAGTACTTTCACACTTGGTTCAAAACTCCCCACTCATTCACTCAACATTTCCCAAAAGCTCTCTCTCTCCTCTTCACTTCTCCAAGTGCATATACGCTTAATATAACCCACTTTTCACATCCTTCCTACCTACCTTTTTTTCTTTCTTCATTCTTTCTTTCCTTCCTTCCATCTGGTCTCTATAATATACATAAACATATATAGTCACTGGACACTTTCATATAACTGCTATTATCTTCAGCAAGCTTGTGTTGTATGTGTGAGTGTGTGGACTTCTAAATGTGCTGAGTCAGGGTCTGGCAGCTGTCAGAATGACATATTGTAGCATTACTCACTCCCCCTACTGCTTATCAAAACAATGGGGTCCAATGCTCACTTCCCCTCCATTCTCCTACCTAATTATATTTCTTTCTCCTTATTTCTATTTCTCTTTCATTCTCCTTCATTCTCCTTCATTCTCCTTCCTTCTCCTTCTTTCTCCTTTCTCCTTCATTCTCCTTCTTTATTCTTCTTTATCCTTCTTTCTTTCTCTTTTCTGGTATCCTGGGCATTGCTTTCAGTCACAAACTCCTCAAAACCATGAAATTCATGTTCACTGATACTTCCATCTGTGTTAGAGCAATCGCTTAGGAAGAGAAGATTCCCAGATTTGCCAGGGAGTCACATATTTCTTACCGCTAGGCATGCTGAATAAGGACTACAGAAATGCATTCCCACAATGCACCACTGGCTTCCCGATTTTTTTATATGGCGCACACTGACCATGGAGATCCATTCTCTCACATGTGGGCGTATTAATACGTCAAACACATTGGCTTGTAAAACGTATACAGTGGACCCCTACCTTATGAACGCATCGCATTACGTTAAATCCACCATACGAAGCATTTGAACGCAAAAATTTTGCCTCGCTTTGCGACAAAAAACTCACCTTACATGATTCGTCTGGGACGTGTCCCACACGTGGCCTCAGCGCCAATGTTTACAAGCCAGCCAGTGCAGTCACATCTAGGCATACATTTGGTACATTTCACATTATCCCAGTGTTTTTAGTGCTTGTAACTACAAAATAAGTCACCATGGACCCCAAGAAAGCTTCTAGTGCCATCCCCGTGGTAAAAAGGGTGAGAATTAGTATGGAATTGAAAAAAAGAGATTAAGGAAATGTGTGCAAAGTGGGTTGAACTGCAAACCTTTACGGATGAAAATCACCCTGACACAGCTACTGCAACCATGTTGGCAACCTGTACAATGACAGTTATGGCCCATTTTGGGAAAGTCTTGAAGGAACGGGAGGTACAGAGCTCTATGGACAGATTTGTTGTGCGACAGAGGTCCAGTGACTCTCAAGCTGGTCCTAGTGGCATTAAAAGAAGAAGGGAAGTAACCCTGGAAAAGGACTTGCTACCTCAAGTCCTAATGGAAGGGGATTCCCCATCCCATCAGTCATCACCAGATCTTCAATAAAGGTAAGTGTCATGTATTCTATTCTTAGTAGAGTAGTAATTGTGCATGTCTTCTTCAGTTTGTGTGTATTAAAATTAATATTTCATATGGTAAAAAAAAAAATTTTTTTTTCATACTTTGGGGTGTCAGGAATGGATTAATTTGATTTCCATTATTTTTTATGGGGAAAATTAATTTGGCTAACGATAATTTCGGCTTACGATGAGCTCTCAGGAACGGATTAATATTGTAAGGCGGGGGTCCACTGTATATACGACCAAAACAGTCAAAGGTTAATGGCAATTAACTGGTCACTGTTCTTCATTTTTATTTTGTTCTCTTTCTCACTCAGTGTTTTGAAGACTCACAATGCAGTCTGAATCTCTGTATTCAAATTAAGAAGCATTGATTCCCTGGGAAGCCTATTTTTGGTAACAAATTTTTTGTTTCTTGTGGATGGCTGTCTGAGAGAGGCAGGAAGGAGGGCAAGGAATTTATAATTCAGTTAATACTATATTGTACAGTAAAATTATTTGTTTCCAGGTTTACTGGGATGTGACGAAGAGTATACATTCCTCAGTTACTCTTAATTTGGTTAAACTATATATCGTATTTATGACTCATAGAATCATAATAACACAATTGTGAACAAATCACAGAATGGCTGGGGCACAATCACATGGCAGGTGAGGCTTAAAACTCACAGGTCAGTGTGCTAACTACTGTGAGATTTGTCTGTAAAAATGTACAATTGTGGTCACAGTGGTGGTCCACGCTAACCTCTCTATGGTGTATAGAAATATACTGAGTTGGATGAATCTTATCAAAGCCAGCTGGCCCAGTGGTTAACACACTGGCCTGTTAGTTTTAGAACTTATTTGCCATGGATTCAAGCCTCGGCATTCCATTATTTGATGACATATTTATCTTTGACTGTTGTTAATATATTGTTATTGAATTTTGTAAAGTATTAAGATTTTAACTTTATTTTTCAGGTTAAAACATTATGGGGCAGCTTTGAAGTGAGTATTGTAAGACTGTGTGAGGTGATGCTGCAACAGTTTAGTGGAGTTCCTCTCCCACAAGACCTCACTAATTTCAACACCTTGGCTTCACAGTTCTCCATATTGCCCCTCCACTTTCTCACTTACCATGGACAACAGAAAATTTCTACCATCATAGAGGTAAACTTCTCAGCATTATTGTCATTTCAGAATGCACAAACGTGTTAAAATCTTTATAATTTTACAAGAAAGTAAAGTACACAGTAGTAAAATGCTACTGTAGTAAATCTTTGTGTATTGATCCTATTTCCATTATATTGAAATGTTGGTCCTCACTTTCGTGTACAACTCACCCTGACTTAACGTTAAACCAACACACATGCACAGATGCGCACACATACACAAATGCACACACATACACATGCGTGCTTTCACACACACACACACACACACACACACACACACACACACACACACACACACACACACACACACACACACACACACACACACACACACACACACACACGCGTGCTTGCACACACACACACACACACAACCATGCACACACACACACACACACACACACACACACACACACACACACACACACACGTGCACACACACACACACACACACACACACACCATGCACATGCACACACACACCACACCACACCACACCACCCCACCCTACCCCACTCCACCCAACAGTAGTGGCATATAAATAACTTACACAGTATCTGAACAAATGTTGAACCCAGGTCCATGTTATGGACAAACTCCACTGGGTAAACTGTACTTTTATATATTTCATTTTACGTATATGATTACTGCAATATATCTGTAATTTGTCTGTACAGTGCTGCACACAAACAGCACCTTTCAAGGCAGGTGAAATTGCTAACCTAGAAAATGTACAGAGAACCTTCACAGCACACATAACTGCGATAAAACACCTCAAGTACTGGGAATGCTTGAAGTTCCTCGACCTGTATTCCCTAGAACACAAGCGGGAGAGATACATGATTATATACACTTGGAAAATCCTGGAGGGATTAGTACCAAATTTGCACATGAAAATCACTCCCTATGAAAGCAAAAAGACTCAGCAAACGATGCAACATCGCCCCAATGAAAAGCAGGGGTGCCACTAGCACGATAAGAGACAACAAAATAAGTGTTAGGGGCCCCAAGACTGTTCAACTGCCTCCCAGTAAGCATAAGGGGGATTACCAATAGACCCCTGGCTGTCTTCAATCAGGCACTGGGCAGGCACATAAAGTCAGTACCTGACCAGCCGGGCTGTAGTTCGTATATTGGATTGCATGCAGCCAGCAGTAACAGCCTGGTTGATCAGGCCCTGATTCACCATGAGACCTGGTCACAGACCGAGCCGCAGGGGCATTGACCCCCGGAACTCTCTCCAGGTATACAGTACTATGTTAAGTGCACAGTAGAGTAGTGCATTTTATTGCACTAAATGTATGAGTTA